>NW_024884364.1:52006261-52111276 GCF_019232065.1 Centrocercus urophasianus | reverse complement strand
TGCGACAAGACTCAGAATCAGGACAACATGAGCCTTTCAGTTTCCTTCAGGAAATTTTCCACTAGAATTGGTAGCTAGAAGTAATGGCAATGTTAGCCTTTTCTTTTACTGCGTACCACATGAGATACTATATTTTAGATTAAATGTATTTTTGTTGCAAAGTACTCTCACCACACCAGTGAGAGTAAGTGTATTACTTTAGCTAAAAAATCATCTTTAATGTATGGTTTTGTATGTTTAATTCCTACAGTTTTGGTAGAGATACCAAAGTTGTTCACTTCTTGGGAGCAACAAAGCCCTGGAACTACAAATACAACCTTCAAACAAAGAGAGTTATGCAAGATGGCACCACCTCTGGATCTTTCCATCAGCTGTCATTTCTTGCCCTCTGGTGGAACATATACAGTGCCAGTATATTGCCGTTGTTAGAAAAATTTCAAAAGATGGAAGAATCAGAATCTGAGGAATGGAAGGTAACTATCAAGGAGTTTGTGGGCATATACTGGAATCACAGCAAAAGTTCTGAAAATCATGTTTGCCAGAGGAAATAATTATATGGGAAAACACGTGTGTGAATTGGTAATAGGTTCCTCTAAAAGCCATCTCTGCTAAACTAACAGTTTAAGAAAGATGTCTGGCACTTGTAGCTTTACAAATTTTTTTCCACTCCCTTTCTTAACTGATGAGGAGTTTATATGGAAGTATGCATATATACATTCTGCAAATTAAACACAAAATACAGTGCAAGGTAGGCAGAAAAGGTAATCATCTGACTGTGAAACAGACTTCTGACTTTCTGAAGCTAACATGGTTTATACCTCAAACTAGGCCTTGAACTAGAGTAAAACTTACATTTTCAGACCTATGTTATCTTTTACTTTATAAGCATCGTAACAAATTGGATTTGAAAAGTCACTGTTTAATTACATTTAGGGTATTATATGAGTTGCATGTCATCAAGCATTTACTGTACTCTTTACACTTCTTTTCATCAAAGGAAGTGCAACAATGTATGGTTTTCATGAATAGAATAAAAAGCTGTTGATAAACACTTTCTTGGAAACCTACATTATAAACTAGTAAGTAGAAGCAGGATGCAATTCTTAATTTGGTATCAGATGAGACAATTTAGGTCACTTTTATGCATATATAAATATTTTCTTAGTGTTTGTTGAATATTAACTACGTTGAACAAATTGCACAGTCCCATAAAATTAGTTGGACAATTACCATCAAAGCTCTGGAAAGGAATTTGGTTTATAAACCTGATGACAGATTGGAAGGCAGAGGAATAAGTGGGTGGGTTTTGATCTTGTATTTAATGTTCTCCATTAATTTATTATTTTTTTAATTGGGCAGTGAATAAATATTTCAGCTAGGGTAACATGAAGATAGAAATATCTGCTGGATTTACCCCCCTGATGATGGCAGTGTAATCTTCAGTTAATAAATCTAAATTGAAATATGCTCTGAATCTGTGACCACAATTTTTTTTAAAATGTATTAACTTCAAAGTTGAAAACCACACAAGGAAATGAATCTGTTCTAAGTCAGATAGTGATTTCCTGCAGAATTTTATTTCATTGATGGGTTGCTCTTGTTTTTGCTAGCATACTTTCAGTGGAGTTGAAATTACACTGAAAAAAGTTGATCCTTCTGTGGCCAATTCTCTGCAAATGCCTGTATTTCCAGAGCAGGCATATGAAGCAGATCCCACGGCATGTTCCTCTGAGGAACTCGGTTTCGAAGCTGTAAGTATGCTGTTTATTCCTGTATTAAGTAACAAAGTAAAATGATATACTGAAATAAGTTGTTTGTTTTTTTTTTTTTTTGTGTTAGAATTTTCTTGCTATCATCAGAAATAGTCTGAAGAACATTTATTTGCTTTAGGTTTTAGTTATGTCTGCTGGTCATATCCAGAGGTTGAGTTTGCACTAAATCTTACCAAGAAGCTCTATATTGAAAATAGGTCGGTACTTAATAAAACATAGTAAAAAGAAATTCCATTAACCAGTCAATCTTTTGAATATTCACAGTCCTGTAAATGAATATATCTAAAGCTAGAATATTCCCCCCTCCCCCCCTCTTTTTTTTTTTCCTTCCCCAGAAGTATTGACTCTGAAAAGTGTTCCCCAGATTTCTCTGATTTGGGCAGCAAGGAATATCTTTGAAGGAAATCCCTAATGATCACTGCACTGTTCTTCTTCTTTTGTCACTCTTCATGTATTTGGGTATTTCTGTTGCAATGATGCTCCTTATTTTGTGCAGGAATTTAATTGGAGATAACAGAACAATATTTCTGAGGTGTAAGTTGTTTGTATGATGAGCCACGACATAGCAAGGTAAAACTGAGAGGGAAAAAAAAAATAAAAATCAGTGGCATAACATCATCTGCTGCTTTGATTTGTGGGCCATTCTCTAGAAAGATAAATGTTTTATTATATTCAGTGTTTCTGCACTTCAGATTGTAGTTACTCCATAAAACTGTATGCTCTGCTCCCTTCTTTTCCAGCCTGAGTGAAAAGAGGCTGAAGGAAAACTATAAACATTCCAGCCTTACAGTTCAAATATCATTTGCTAATAATTTTAATCTTGTGTGCCTGATGCATCTGTCTGTTGGAAGTACTCAAGTCAAATAAGGAAACGTTTTTAAGATGCTACTTGGGGTAAAAAAAAAAAAAAATACATGTTCATTTAAAATACTCTCATGCACATTTAAACATACTGCACTGTAATTAAAAAAGTAAAGCAGGATTGGTTTATCAGAAGATTGTATTAATTTGAAATGAATAGAAAGATTCTGTTCGGAGGAACACCATCATCTGACTGTTGCATAGCTTCAGTAGTCTTGTGTAGACTGTTTTGCTTTTGACTGAAAAGACTTCAGAATGGGGGCTGTCTACTTGTTTATTTTGACATCTAGCAAAGGCAAATATTTGGGGTGGTATTTTTTGGGCAGCCCATTTTGATTTTGTTACAGAGCACAACGTACTGTTCTTGTTCTATGCTTACAAAGCTCAAGTTATAGAGCAATCTAGAATCCTGAAATTGGTTGGGTTTTTTTTTGTTGTTGTTTGTTTTTTTTCTATTTAAATTTGGCCTTGTGAATGGTAGGCATCTACTGTGAGCTCGTTTTCCAAGCTGTTCCTGTAATCCCTGAAGAATGCCAGACAGTCTTGCAACTATTTTAAAGATGAGATGAGCTGCTCTCTGGAGATACTTATCCTAGACTGATTATAGTAGGAGCTTAGATTCAGTGCCATTTTGATAGCTAAAGCTACGTGAGATGAATTTTGTCCTTGGTCACATTGTACTCCTGCCCTCTGCTTTCCCAAATTCCAAGACTGAGGTCATTTTGTCTTGTGTGCTTTCTCATTATAAGGAAACTGGAGAGGGGAAAAAAGTTTTCCTAATAAAAACTCATTGGTTGTATTCTAGCAACCTGTATATGAAACTCAACAGCATGGTTCCAGCATTCATCTCTCTGAACCTGACAGACCTTCCAAGCAACTTGCTTCTCATCCTGCATTTCAGGAAACCTCCGAGCTGGTACATGTAGCTTTCTGGATTATACTTCTATTGCTAATTGCATGCATGTTGCTGTTGCCAGCATCATTCTAGGAAACAGTGACTAACTGATACAGCATACCAATAAATTCTTAAATCTTTGAGCAACATAATTAATTTATTAACCTCTTCTTCTTATACTGGCGTACATTCCATTCAGCTCATTTTACTTCTGGGTTTTAAATGTATAAAAATGTGTGCTATTAATTTTAGCTGTGCAATAACGTAACAGCAATGTTTAACAAGCAGATTGTTTTGTTTGTTTTATTTTATGGTGTGTGGGTGGTTTTTTGTTTCTTTTTTTTTGGGGGGGGGGGAGATGATGTTTTGTGAGTCAGACATGGAGCCTAAGCTGCTTGGCTGTGCTTTGTGATCATGCACTGTGTTTTTTTTGGGCAGTATGTCATACTTGGGCAGTATGAAAGCCACTTAATGCCAAACTTGGCATTAATGGGGTCACAGGGTGTCCAGGAACTGAATCTTTTAAGGTGCACAACATATTTTGCTACTGAGGAAAATGTGAAATGCTATGGTGAAAGTCTTAAAAGCTAAGAAACAACTTGACAGGTGAAAGGGTAGCTCTTCTATGGTCAGGGGTGTTTAGGCCCTAGCTAAAATTAATTTATGAAAATGTGATGATTCCTGTTCTGTTAATAGCATCCAAGGCTGTTGATAATCCTTGCTACAGGTCGAAAAGAAAAAAGAAAAAAGAAAAAAAAGGTATCTGACTGCATTTTTGCAGTTATGTATTTACATACCCTAAGAACTAATAATGTGTATATAGATACATGCACACACATTCACATATATACAGTAGAAACATGCTCTTCAGAGTGTTTATCCATCTTTCAAGTCATGTACAGACTGGATCCCAAGCAAGGATACATAGGAAGGATGTGATTGTCTAAATTCATAGCATCATGTTTAGAGAGCAAAATATGTTTAGTTTTTGAGTACCAGCCTTATGCACGGCCTGCACCCCAAATTGGCACACGCCTTGCATATAATGGATATTGCTGGGCATTTAGGCAGTTTAAGCCTCATAATTAATCAGTTCTGGACATAGTTTTCATTTGGTTGAAATAATTACTAATATATTATGCATTTGTGCACCTATCATCTTGAACCATGGTACAGAATTTTGGAGTGTCATTCAACATTTATTAGTTACCATTCTAACAAATAATGTCAATCTTAGAATTAATTAATTTACTTGAGCTAATGTGGCTCATGTGATAAATAGTACAACCTCACTGGAGTTCAAATAAAATACATGATCAAAAAATACGGGAACTTACGCTCCAATGGAAGTCTGTTGAAGAAAATGCTCAATTCTCATTGTATTGTTGCTGAGTGCCAGGCTTTGACTTCAGAGAGGTAAAATAAATACTTTGTATGTTCAAAGATGCTAAAGCGATTAGTTAGAAGCATAGAAGAATTGGGAAAATGAGATCACTGGTTTGGTGGGTTTTTTTTGTTTTTGCTTGCTTGCTTCTTTTAACTGGCACTTTATAAAGCAGAAATTTTGATTTTTAAGGTTTAATTTCACAGCACTGAAGTGAAAACAATCAAGTGACTGCTTTCCTACTGTTCTTCCCACAGAATGAGATTGCATCTTCTGTTTCAGAGCTCTCTATTCACCTCAAACGTGAAGAACCAAATCCAGAAGATGAACGGAGAAAATGGGAGGAAGGGCGTATGGACTATATGGGAAAAGATGCTTTTGAACATATCAAAAAGAAGTTGGACACATTTTTACTCTAAGATGAACTGTAATGACTATTATGATGTTTCTTCTGTAAATAGAACCTTGAATATTTGGATATCTTCATAGTTCTTTTGACACCAAAGCTGATGGAAGACTAACAAAGATAGACTCTTGTTTTGTTGCTTCTTTTTTTTTTTTTTTTTTAAATGGTTATGTGTGCCTCAACTTTATTATTCTCTCGTAGTGCCTTCTGAGATATAATGAATGATATTTTCTGAGTATGAAACTCTCGTATTTATCACTTTTCCCCACTGTTCTGCATAAGTACTGCACGGGAACAGTTGTAAGTGAAGTGTATTGAGAGTTGAGTTTATTTTACATACTCTTACCTCTTAACGAGAGACTGCAAAAACTTCTTAAATTAAAACTTTCTTCTTGAAACCAAGTTAATGATTCCAAGGGCAACCATGGTGTAGACTTCAATGTGAGAGAAAAGTAAGATGAAATTCTGGCCTCATATAAGTCTGTGACAAAACCTTTTCATTTAAGTATAATTAGGTAAAGAGTAAATCAGGACTTCGAGATCGCTGCTGGATACTCTTACTGTTTTATATGGAAACTGCTCAAGTAGCAGTGTGATGAAAAGATGTCTTAAGGTAGTCTTAAGACAGACTGAAAATATGTACTAACCTTTTATATTGTTGCTATAGGATGCCCTTCGTGTTTGTTTTTTTTTTTTTTTTAAATATATGTTAGTTTTTACTTCCGTATTCAGCGTTGCATAGTTAGAGAAAGAAATGCTGACTGACACTATGGTGTAAACTTTTCTGGTGCTTTATACTGTTTACAGTACTCTGACTGCAGTTGACAAAGGCATTCTTCTCATTTAATATGGTTGCTCCAGTTTGAGTGCAACTGACATAGTTAGTCCTTGTTTTAGTAAACAGGCTCTTTGAAGATCTTTTAAACAATAGCTGTGTGTGGGAACTAAAAAATCAGAGTGTAGTTTCAGATAAATCTATCGATGAGACTCCCTTATATTTAAGTGTACTTAGAAGGATTGCTTTATGAATTTTGAGTCTTTGAATACGAGTGGTCTTGGCAGGTTTTTTTTAACAAACAACAAGAAAGAAACACTTTGATAGAAAGAAGCTTGATAGACATGCTAATGTGGTAACAGATTTGATACAGTTATGCATAATGCTGCTAAGTCTTCAAATGAGAATTCTGCAGTGCTGATCTAGGATCTGAAGTGTATTCCAGCCTTGATTTGTCACCAATTTTGGTATGGATAATCAAATGAAATAACTTGGGAATTCTGTTCAACAGCCAGTCGTGTAATGTTAAGCATCACAGAATCACAGAATGGCCTGGGTTGAAAAGGACCACAATGATCACCTAGTTTCAGCCCCCCTGCTATGTGCAGGGTCGCCAACCAGGCTGCCCAGAGCCACATCCAGCCTGGCTTTCAATGCCTCCAGGGGTGGGACATCCACAGCATCCTTGACCTGTTCCAGTGTGCCATCACCCTCTGTGTGAAAAAATTAATTCAAATATCTATTGCTGTAAGTGTTAATGAAGAAAAAGGTGGGGTAGGAGAGAATTTTTTTCTTTCTCCATCAAAAAAAGGTTGAAAAGAAGAGAAATAACTTGCACAAATTAGGAAAGGAGCAAAAGAGTCAGAAGGTCCCTTGAAGGCAGAATAGTGATCTGAGTTTTTTAGAGTTATATCCCACTGTTAACAATAGTGACATTACTTTTACTTCTGGGGCTATTTCTGATTTGTCAAATTCTTTATTTCCCATTTATTCTGAGTACTCCTAAGGTGGGAACTGTGGGTCTCTCTCTTTGGTTGGTCTCTTGAAGTTGGTCTTCTAGTTGAAGTTAGGTGTTTAAAGTCACTGAAGTTGAAGAGAAAGATGTCCAGAAGATGATTCATATAAATTTCTCCATTAATCATAAGAGGACCTATGGTAAATTGCTTTCTGTTGGCAGGCAACCTTTATATGAAAGTATAAAGGCAGGCACTTTCTGCATTTTGTTTTGAGTGTCCCAGTGCAGCACTACATGGAGATTATACTAGCTGCAGCATAGAGGCATTTGATCTGTTAATTATTTCTTATTGCAGTAACTTGTGCACTTCTGAGGAAGTCTTCCATTTTCTAAGCATTATTGCTAGTACAATTCAAGCAGTTCCTGAAAACTGTATACAACAGTAGGTGACCATGTGAACTCATGTTTCATGCAGCTGTAATTCTGCAATAACTACTAGATCTTACTGCATACATTAATATAGATTATGGGAAAAAATTACTAACGTAAAATCTATAATTGAAAAGTTTTAAAGTAGACGTATGACTGTAGTAAAAGGAGCTGTTATGGAACACGTTGGAAAGTGTTAAGATATAGAATGGTACCGTGTGTGGATTATGCAATGTTTTGCAAAGAAATGTAGCAGAATAATGTCATGGAAATAAAGTAGAAGTGGAAATGGAAAGGTCGTATGAAGTTGTTCTCATCGAATGATGCATGATTACCAGCTGAGGAGAAATAGGAGATGCAGATTACAATTCTACAGACATATGTAATAGAAGCATTACAATCTTTCTTGAGTAAGTACCAAAGTAGTTGAGTTGCAGTTTCCCAGAAAAATATAACTGTGATTAAAAACTTTGCCCAAGTTTTTGTGCATTGTCTTCATTCAAGAAATCATTTACAAATAATGTTGTATCTTAGTGGATTCTTGCACTGTAATGCCTCCAGAGAGTGAGAAGGGACAAACTTTTCAGTTTATCCAGAATTTGCATGTGCTGTACTTTGAGCAGCTTCCTTTGATCTTTGTGGACATCATTTTACAACTGTGGGGCCACAAGCAGGTTTGGAGAGCGTTACAGACAGCACATTACAAACTCTCTGGATCATGGCAGTCAAAACATGACTTGGAAATCACGTTCAAACTAAACCTCACCCAAAATTTCTTACACATTAAATTGTGGGTAGCCTCAGGTATTTCTAGGGTAAAGTAATTTAAGAAAAACAAACTTTCTGGCACTGCCACTGGTTCCTAAAGAAGAATTTTTCCAGGCCCTGATGACCCAAGAAGTAGCAGTAAGGGCTTTGAAAGGCCAAACTCTGATGTGGTATAGTGTGGAAGACTTAAAGTAAACAGGTTGAATTAAAATCAAAATATGCTTATTCTCTCTTCTTCTGTCCTGGTCTTAATTATTTACAGAAAGACTTAAAAGGTAGTTTTATTTGCAAAATTATTGAGCGCTCTTTGTATAATAAACAGGAGGTAGTGTGGGTGAGCCACAAGGAGAATTCTTGAAAATCTTAGACGAGTGGGTTGATGCATTTTCCTAGCCTACTGGAAAAGGAGGTGGTTATTCTTGTAATGTCCCTGCTTACTTCAAAGTGTCTAGTGAGGACATTTCTACTTGGTTGTTCTTTTGGAAAAGAGGAGATTTCTTTGTCTCTCTGGCTCAGTCAGCTCGCATGAGTTACGTCTTGTAAGGCTGATATTTGGAGAAAAAAAAACCACACACATTTATTTCTCTGCAGTGATTTTTTCTGCCCATGAATATTAGACTGGGCTACTAGCATGTGGCTTTATACATCTGCATGCTCCTGAAAATCTCCACAAGTCTGTCTATTTATTCCTTAATAAATTTTGTTGTTTTGCTGAGCTAAACTGTTCTGATTCATATGATTTTGAAAATAACGTGAGATGGGCCTGTTGTCTTAATTTATACCTCTAATGATATTATCATTGCGTGAGAGTATTTAGCACAGTCTATTATAAATGATTTATGTACTTGTTAGCTTTTTTCCCCATAGTTTTAATCACTGTAGAGCTCTGTTTCTGTGATTTTATGATTTTTTAAATCGGCCCTGAAATAAGAATTGACTGCTTGGCATTTTAGTTAGCCTATAGAAATAAATGTCAGTTAATACTTGTCATTGAAATACCTTGCATTTTCAGTGTATGGCTAACAAAGTGCTTCAGTTGAAATTCTGTTCATCCAGAGCTGGCTGGCTGGCTGATAAATAAGTTTTTTTGGTACCAAAATTAGAAGGGACAACACCTAAGCAGTGTCTTACCTCCTGGTATAAACTTCCCACTTGTAAGAGCTATAGCAAAGGTAATTAAAAAGAAAACAGTTTAATTACAGTGATATATAATACTATGAATACAGTGGGGGGGGCAGAGCAGAGTTGCAAGTCTTATCCTTACCTTTGCTTTGGGTGTTATCAGGACTGTCAGAAAACAGGGAAAAGAATGTAATTCCAAGAGAGTCAGATTTTGATTTGTGGTTATTTTAAAATTTTTATTTATTTTCCCACCAGGGAATGACAGAACATGAACTGCTTGGTGATGTGTTTGTTCCTTTTTATGGCACTACACACGCTTCTGAGCCATGATACATGTAGATGGTTCTCCTTAGATATATGTCAGAAACAGGTGATTATTTATTTTAGGCTTAAAGACCTATGATTTTTCAAAGCCTACTCATATTATTAAATATCTGGAACAAAAGAGATTGCTTGTGGTGGGTGGGTGTCTATATTTCATTTTATAACTTCCTTGAATTGTTTCAGTAGCTTTTGGCTTATAGACACATGGCAGAACAGGTCTTTCAGCCTGTTCCTCCAGCCAAGGTCATTCAGAATCACAAGCACAAGTATTTTTATTCCACTTCTTCCTTTCCCTCACTTTTGTAAATGAGTCGCCCCACAAAATTCAAGCTGGATAAAGTTTGAGCTGAAATTGCTTTTCTCAGCTTATCTGTTACAAAATTATTTTGCACTCTCAGATGATGGGATCTAGTGATTTTTGCACTGGCATTCCTCTGGGTTGCACCAGAGAGCAAATTGGCATGTTTGAGGTATTTGAATTTGGAGTGAGTTACTTTAGAAGCTTATTGTCTCGCTGTTGTGAGACTCAACAATTACTTTGTTGAGTCGGACTAGCGTAGAGATTCCAAATGTCATTTAATAATGATCAAACTATTTAGATAGAAGTCAGCTTCATACAGCAGGAATGTCAAACGTTTGTACAGTTCAGCCACAGCTCTTTCAATAGGAACACTTGTAATGTTGCTCCCCTCTGCTCAGAGTCTGTAGTTAAGTATATGTAGGTGCATTCGCCTGAGGTTAACATAGCCTTGGTGACTTGCCACTTGTCTCATCTCTGCCTATTAGGTGAGTTTATGTAGCACTTCTTCCTTCTACAAAGGGAGAAGCCATGACAAAACAAGGGAGACACCATGATGTTTATTTATGTTCAGAAGGTCATTATAGATTGTTTTTAAATAAAACCTAGGTAACTGAGTATTTTTCAGTGTTACTCAGATGCAAGTGTGCTTTGTAACGTCTGCAGCTAGGATCTGCAGGGAACAGAATAATTGACCTGTTTCTAATTCTGGTAATAATTTACCATGCCTCTACTGTGAAGCAAAGAGCAGGCTTGAGTGATGGATGTCCTCCTATATAAGCCAATGCAAATCCCCTCTTCTCATATTCTAGCCTGCCTTTATCCTGGGGTCAGAAATGTTCACGCTGTGCTTGGAGATGTGCACAGGGGTTTTGTGGATGCACTGGGCTTCCCAGTCTGTCCACAGCACTGTGTCCCTATGCTTGTATGACATGTTGCTACTTGAACACCTCCTGCCATTAGTCCTGGCCCAGCCTGTGACTGGGCACGTTCCTGTGTATAACCAGATAGGCAGGGTAAGGAGGGTGCTGGGGTGAGCTGAGAACAAGCTTATGCTTAACTGGCAATGTAGATGTTATTGACAGGCTGGCTTGATTCTGGAAAACAGCTTTTGGCTCTGTTCCTCACTTAGCAGCAAGATTTCTCCTCCATCCCAGAATCGGCCAGACTAGCTTTAAAATGCCTGGTCTTTTATGCTATGTATTTTCTCTTGTTATGAATCCAGTGAAGTACAGCTGCTCTGGTTTCAACCCCTGTCAGACACAGAAAAATGTCAAGTCTTTTGACAGGTTCTCAGCAAAGCTGATGTAGATCTAAATGCTATCAAGCTGTAAGAACAAATGTATTTTTAGATACTTCTGTCAAACCTGCCATTGAACTGTCCTAGCAGTTCACTGTCAGATTAGCCTTTTGATTTTTGCAAAGTAATGTCTGCATAGCTTCCTTGGTGTCCTTTTAGAGGAAAGATACCAACAGGAAATAACATGAAGAAATGTTTGTTTGGAGACTGTTTGGTACTGCATCACGGTCACAACCTGTGCTGTTTGGAACAAAAGAACATTGTGACTTAGCACACAGGTGACATCCATGCAGGGCATATACGTCAGGAGCTTGCTTGAAAGCACTGCAGAAAGCATCTCATCCCAGGCACATGCGTGCTGTTTTGTCCTGAGGCTGGTGAAAGGGCTGGGACCTGCTGTGACAGCTCAAGACCTGTGAGAGCTGCACACTACTCTGGGTTTATCAGCCTGTCAGTTCTGTGCTGCCTTGGCCGCCTTATCTCCTTTTTCTACAAGATAAAAAAAAAAAAAGTGACTTGAGTGACCTTAGTATTGAACAGAGTGGCACTGGTCTGGTTCTGCAGTGCCGCCAGATTTAAGGAAACGTTATCTGAAGCTGGGCTGTTCTTACCTTTCTGTGCTGCCTTTGAAATCTTGCTGACATTCAGCTAAGCAGTAGGAATGAAGTCACAGTGTTCAGGAAGGTTTAGAGCTTTGAATCTGAGTCTCCGCCACACAATTTACTTCTTTTTTTGAGCCGGAGAATGCAGCAACCTCTGCCTAAAAACTGGATTTGACACAAAACCCCTGCAAGAACCTGGTCAGGATTATATATTGAGAGATGAATGCAGTTAACCAGAGGGCAGTAAGAGAGGATTAGATATTTTAATTCCCTACCTTTCCCTAATGACTGTGCAGAGTGCTGACACTTGTTCGGCTCATAGGATGTGACCTGTACACTGAAGTGATTAGTGTGTGCAGGGGATTTTTTAACACCTACTGAAACCAAAGTACTGTCTTCCAAAACAAAGCACATTTTTAATGGGGGCATTTCAACACTCCCATAAAATCAGGAGCATTCATGCCGAAGTGGGACATGCAGCTTACAGATAGATTGGTCTCGGGGATTGTGAAATTTGGGACTATCTTGTCCAGGCAGCTGGATGATGATTTTCAATGCTCCTACAGGGGAGCTCATTTAACATGGAAGCTGCGTGTCAGTTGGAATTGCAGTGGTTTAGCATTTCAGAATAGCTAGATGCTTAAATGCTGGATTTGGAATTGTAACTTTAGCTACCTAATTTTTAAAACACATTTATCAGTGTTGGTTTGTTGGGTTTTTTTCCCCTCTTCTCCAGAAACTCTTACATGGCAGATAAGTAAATGTAAAGATGAGGCAAAATACTGCTATAAACTAGAATGTTTTTATTTCTTAGAGGCCACTGTGTTTTAGTGTGTTTCCAAATTAAATGCACAACTGTGCTGTAAAGCACATAACAGCCTTTTCATTAAAAAGATAAGACCTTGAAGAGAGATCCTTTTGGGCACAGACCTGTTGCCTTAACAAGCGTATTACCTGCAACACAGCAGCAATTCAAGTTTAATCTCTTGTAATTCATAATTTTGTTAAGTTGAAAATCAGTAGGGGAAGACACTTCGGTTCAGTTATCTGTGTATCTGATCTAGAACTATCCATTAGAGGCATAGAATTTACAGTTCACATCAGCAGAGCGTGTTTGGAGCATTTCTTTAAAAAAAAAACAGCTTAAAACTACAGGCTTAGATTGAACAAAAAGCATCACGAATGTCCCTTTCAATTACTCTGGTGTAATTTGTCCCCCATCTCTATATGACTGTAGTCATGTGGATGTGAAAATTGCTACTTTTTTTTGTTTTTTTTTTTAAACTAAATCGATTTTGGTATTAAAGTGTGTCATTGGCTTTCTCGCTTTCTTTGTCACACCAACAGAATGGAAATGTGCCACAGCATGGCTGCAACCATGGCTTCCACATATTACTGTAAGGAGACAGCTGCTGTGGGACTGGGGTCAGGGTCTTACGGTGCTCTTCTACAGCTTTCCCTATTCTCTTCATTACTGAATCAAAGAAAGGCTCGGTGTCCATGGCTAGGGGATTTTCCTCTGACGGATCCTGTGACAGATCAAACAGCAGTGGAGGGTCGTGATGGGTTACACCATCTCCAAAACATGGGCAAATTCCTCTTTCAAAGCAAGCTCCAGAGTCTTCTGGTTGGAACAGTGGAGTAGCATAATGAGCTTTCCATACGGTACCTCCTGTTACAACAGAAGCACATTGAACAGCTTAATGGCAGTAGGCACCGGGGAGATCCCTGAGAAGTTGGTTCAAGTTCTGTGTTATTTGTGAGCGTGTATTGTGGTTGTCACAGACAGAAAAAAAGACATGCTGGGAGCTGGCAGGGATTCAGAATGACTCATGGGCACACCTGGGCTGTCGGTACTTGCAAGGCTATTTACACTTCATGGATGGTTAGGTCTAACATTTTGAGTGTAGAGAGAATCTCTGCCCCTTTCCTGTGTTCCTTTAAAGCTGTGTATGCCTCTTTGTTGGGCAAAATGGAAAATGTGTTTCTGGATGTAGGTATGAGTAGCTGGTTCTTCTGTTAGCTCTCTGTATCCAAGCCAAGAACAGCATCTGGACACAAACTGATACACCACATGCCTGTGCCTACTTTCAAGCATGTTTTCAAATATGGCATTAATGGCTGGCCATGAGAACAAAATCTCGAAAATAGTTTTCAAGTGAACAGAATGAGAGCAATCAGTTTGCAACTTTAGGGCTTGTATTTTAAGTGCAGATCTTTAACTGTTAATGAAAAAATGACAGAGGAAATACAGTTCAAGGGGATATTTTCTTTCATCTCCCCTCTTTTCCCTTTATTCCTCTCACTGTCTTGAGGAATCACTATACTGAACTCACTCCAAGATGAAGCAGAACTGTGCCCAGCAAAAAGACAGCAATTAGATCCTGCCTCTGCAAATGGGCAGAGAATAAAAGAGGGACTTCAATATTTAGAGCCACTGAGCACAGCTAGCTGACATCTGCATTGTTCCTACAAGGCATTTCTGTTTTGGTTCAGCCTGTCTGTCTGTTGTCCCCTGTGCTGAGCTCTGTGACCAGGATTCTGTAGTTTCATTCTTCTGACTCTGCCGTATCACTATAGCTGGGACATGTTTGTTCAATCAAATTTAAAAAAAAAAAACAACAATGTAAAAGATGATGAGGAGCAAATAACAGACATTAAATCTCAGACTATTTTTTAACTGAACGTCTTCTGTTGCTTGTTGGCTACGTATTTCTACTGCACGCTTTCCAGGTCCTTCTAAGCTATTCTACTGCATTTTTGAGAGGGATGATATCTCAGTGCCTGTGTTTTTACATAGTACATTTAGAAATGATAGATTTTACTTATATTTTGCTGAAATTGAGAGCAGGGATGCAAAGGTTGATTTTATAAAGGAAATTGGCTCACTGTTGCTGGTGCTTAATGAGGACATGTATTCCTTAGCTCCTTAGCTTTTGGTGCACGCTTTGCTGTTCTAAGGCTACCTAATTTTCCCTATCTTGTGAATAAAAGTACATTTTTGTCTTGTGACAAAAATGCAAGCATTCTCAGTCATATCAGGGTTTTCTAAGTATGGGATTTGGGTCTTCTATCTGTTGGCTGGGTAGCACAGATACTTACAGAAGGAATTAAGCAAGTAACCTTTAAGCCAAGCGCATTTCCCAGATTAGCTGTACTCCTGTAATATAGCTAAAATCACTGTTTAATAGATAAATACGAGATGGACAAGTATGAATTCTTACAGTAAAGAAGTTTGTGACTATTGTTCAGGAAAAAAAAAAAACAGTCACTGTTTTTCTTTAGTAATTGAGATGAATTCATCGTAACACGTTGCACAGTAATTCAGAGACAGGAGTGTAGTGTCTGAGGAGAATTGTTCACATTCTGCACATTTTTATCATCCATTTTTTCCCCAGCTGCAAAGAATTACTGAAGTTGCAGAGTGGGAGAGAGCCAGGTCCTTGTTAGGTCATTGGGAAGGATACAATCAGGCTGATTGTAATTAACCTGTATTGGTGAGCTGAGTAGACACCTGAATTATGGAGGGTCATAAAAAATAAAATAAAAGGTGGTGGAAATCAGCACCACTGAAACTAGCAGGGGGGTATGGCCCTTCCTAAGAAGCAAAGGGAAATGCAATTTGCTACTGAAGTAGCTCTGACAGAATTTGAAGAATGTGTGTGAATTTTAGGGCAACGTGTTAATAGAATATATCCAAGGGAAAGAAAACCTGCTTCTTCAATCCAAACATCTCTCAAGCCCATCTGGTAACAATCAATCAACTTAATGAGCAGAAAGAAATGGACTATCGCTAATAAGCCTCTTCTAGCTTAACACTTCCAGCTCTAGTGGAGTGCTTAATTTATGATTGTGGTGACAAGACACAATGGCTTCATATTCAGCCTGTCCAGTAAATAAAAGGGAATGGACATTAAATTTTCTCACTTGCGCTCATTTAAAGGTATATCACCTTCATATTGTGCATTAAATCAGATTATTTTAAATTAGAAGCTCATCAGCACAGTGCAAAGGAACAGAATTCCTGTCCCAGATGAAAGTTGAGCCAAACAACTCAATAAATAAATTTATTTATTTATTTTCAATCAATAAACAAAACAATAGTATTTAATTTCATATGCAGAATGCCTGATTGTTTCCAGTGACCTAGCCAGCAGCAGTTGTGTTTCAGTGGTATAAATGACATAAAGGCATGAATGACAGCTGTAGCAGCACTTTAGTGTCTCGTGGGAACATAAAATACACCTTACGTCTGGATGTGGTTTCCATATCTACGTTACAAGTAGTGTGACCTATTAAAAACTGATCTGTACAGCAAAAGCAGTATTAATGACTTGACTTCCACACTGTACTTGTTTGGGGGTGCTTCTCTGGGGGTTTACTCTCTGGTCCTGTCGGCTCAACATCTGCTTGTGGTACAAGTGTATGGAGTATGAGTTTGTTTCACACTTTGGCTTCCTCTACAACTAAAGTTACAGTCTTAAGACCATTCTGTGATGCAAATAAAATCATGGTGAGTGGGTATGCTCAGAATGGGTTGCTTCAAAAGCATACTTCTGGTCTGAACTAAAATTCTGGTGTAGATCAACCTTATTACGTCCAAGGAGGACAAGATGTGAGAAGGAGGGCAACACATGAGAAGGAGGGGAGGAGAGCAGTACTTGAACCCAAAAAGCAGTTCTTCAAACTTTGTGGTGCATGCATTCAGATTTCACTAGAAAAGTGCAGTGTGACTCCTCCAGCAGAGGTTTTTGAGGAGTCTGCAGCCAGACGAGGCTTCCTCTGTATGGAATATACATGTACTAAAAAGAGATCTCGATGAATTGTGATGGATTCGGAGGCACAGGAGATCTGAGTTCCTAGCTCCTGCACAGTTTTAGGTACTGCTAACGAGTTTATGGGCTAACAAATTAGGTGGGTTGAAGCCTGGAGCTATGGGCTGAGCTTGAAGCTCAAACTGCGGTTTCAGTGAGTGCAAGAACCAACGTTTTGGCAGTGAAGCTATCGCAGTTGGAGGGACAACCATCGTCTCTGCGCCGTGGCTGTTCTCGATGTCTCCTCCTGCTCTTACAGCCCTATTCGGGCTCCTTGGGCAGCTCCACGCCTAAGCCTGCGGGGGGCCACGCTCACTCGGCAGGCTCTGCCGAACTTGAAAACGAAAAGCGAGGCCGGCAACATCGCTGCAGGACTATTGAACTGTTGTTAAATTTCAATAGTCTCCCCGTTTAAGCTGTTTATTTGACGCCTGACTCTCACGGCGCTGCTGTGGCGGTGACGGCGGTTGGCGGTGCCGCGCTGCCCCCTGGCGGCGCCTTCCCGCTCCTGCTCCCCTCAGCAGCGGCCTGAAGCAGTTGCGCCAAGTCAATAACGGAGCCCCTTGGCGCTCCCCCCTCAGCTGCTGAGGCCGGGATCACCGAGCTGTGACCGCGTCCAACTGCTCAGCTGCAGCGGCCAGAGAAGGATTTGGCCGCTGGGACTGCAAGGCTGAGCAGGTCGCAGCGCTCAGCGACGCAGCAGAAGACAGGCAGCTGCAGAACCTCTCCCTTCCCCGTCTCGTCCTTTTATTTGTTGTTCTTGTTAAGAATTATTCTCTTTTCTCCAGACAGAAAATTTTCCTAACAGTTTTGTCTAATAACTGGGAAAGAGATAGTAAGAATTCCCAAGAAGGGATGGGGGACAACAAACAAAAACAAAGCCCTTTCCTAGAAGGGAAATCCTTAAATCCACTTCATGGAAGAAGTGGATTTAAGGAATTCTGTTGTATTTACTGTTTTCTATCTTTTCTATATTTTCTCCAACTCTGATGAACAGAGGACAGTCCTCAACAGGCTGGAGAAGACTGGGGTACTTTGCCTCAGGCTTCACTGGCAGTCAGGCTTCCCTGCCTCGCACATTCCTGAACCTCTGGGTGGGAGTTGGAGGAGCAAAATCCTTCCCACTGTAAGAACAGATGGAGTCAGAGACTGCTTCATGAGGCTGAATCTGTACAAATCTATGGGGATGGATATCATGGACCCTAGGGCCCTGAAGGAACTGGCTGATGTGGTTGCCAAGCCATTCTCCGTCATATCTGAAAAGTCATGGCTGTCAGGTGAAGTTGCTGGTTACTGGAAAAGGGAAACATCACTCCTATTTTTAAGAAAGAAAGACCCAGGAAACTACAGGCCTGTGAGCCTCACCTTTGTGCCTGGGAAGATCACAGAACACGTTCTGCTGGAAGACACATGGGAGACAAGGAGGTGATCCCAGACAGCCAGCACAGCACGTCATGCCTGCCCAAACTGGTGGCCTTCTACGATGGAGTGATAGTATCAGGGGAAAAAGGAAGGGCAACTGATATCATCTTCTTGAGTTCTACAAGGGTCTTTTTCACTGATGTGTTCCCACACCATATTCTTATCTCTGTATTGGAGAGATATGGCTTTGAAGGGTGAAGTAGTCAGTGGAAAAAGAATTGGTTGGTCACAGCCAGAGGGTTGTGGTCAACAGCTGCATGAAGGCCACTGACTAGGGGGGCCCTGCAGGGGTCCATCGTGGGCCAGTGTTCTTCAACATCTTCATTAAAGACATAGACAGTGGGATCAAATGTACTCTCAGCAAGTTTGCTGATGACTCTGAGCTGAGTGGTACAGCTGATATAATAAAAGGCAGAGATACAATCTCAAGGAATCTGTACAGACTTGAGGAGTGGGCCCATGAGAACATAATGAGATTCAACAAGTGCAAGGTGATGCACTTGGATCAGGGCAATCCCACATGTGTGTACAGTCTTGGAGAAGTACCCATTGAGGGCATACCTGTGGAAAAGGACTTGAAAGTGGACAAAAAGCTGAACATGAGCCAGTAGTACGTGCTTGTAGCCTGGAAGGCCAACTGCATCCTGTGCTGCATCAATAACAGGGGTGGCCAGCATGGAAAGGGAGGTGATTGTCCCTGTGCTCTTCCCTTGAGAGGTCCCACTGTGCCTACTATGTCCAAGCCTTACACACATCAAAAGCAATAGAAATACTGCAACAACATCAATATTCTTAAAGTTATGCTACTCAGGGAGCAAAACGCTTCACCTTAGGCAAGGCAAGATAGCCAACAATGCTCATTCTGCACGTTGCAAAAGAACTGTGCTTGAATCAATAAACTTACTCAAAGTGTGTATAAATGTTGTCACCTGTTATTCTGTTGGAAATGAGAGGTCATTGAATTATCTCCCACAGGCTGCAGGGGGAATGTTTATACTCACTGTCTTTCTGGTGCCACCGTACTGCATGCAAAACCACACCACAGTAGTGAAACATGAACTCATGCTCAGAGTGCTGCAGTGTTCCCTGCAGTAACGGCAGCAAGGTGCGCCCGTCGATTACCCTGGTGAAGAGGACTGAGGTCATCAGACTGTTCAGGAATTGCACCCTGCCTGCAGTGTGATCAGTACTAACTCTCCATAGATAAAGCGCTAGGATTTCAAATGTCATTTCTAAAATTAACTACAGTTCAGCTTATTACGTCTGACAGTTTTAATTGTCTGGATGGGTGGTGGCCAGTGATTAGTAGTTACTAGCAGTTTGTACAATTGCAGCTACTTCACGCATTCTGGGGAAATAAGCTATCATCACTGTAATTTTCCTGGGGCTAAGTGATAACTGCAGAGAAGGGAAGTTCACTGGTTCTGGTTCCCTGAAATTGAGATCAGTGATAGGCGTTGTCAAAATGGTGACAATTAATTGACTAACAGTTGGTTTAGTTGTGCAACACTTTTATGCTTTTATGCTCCTTCTCAGAATGGCTTAGTCACCCAGCCTTTCACTTGTTCTTAGAGAAGACTAACATAGGCTCTATGTTTTTTTTACAGTCCAGGAACATACTTCTCCGTTACTGGCATCCAGGTGCAGGGCATTTGTTCCATATTCCCTGCTCACAAAGAACCAGGCTTGGAGAGGGCCCATCTTAAATAAAATTAAGTCTAAAGCAGTTGTGGGTTTTTATGTTTGTTTGTTTTTTAAAGTCCTCTGAATTATCCCAGTTAACTAAGTGTCTTTTCAATGATTAGAATACTGAGTTAGCTAGCATCCTTGATAACATATATTATCTTTCTCTTTTTTTTCCATATAATCACATAATATGCGGAAAGCTAAATAGAAAGATTGCTGGAGAACTCTTTTTTAGCAACTAACAGAATTTAACCTGTGAGTGTTAAGATGTGTGACACTTAGTCAGCTTCTATCTAAAACAAGAAAGGCGAGCAAACATGGTTTAGGAAGCTTCTTTTGTACCTGTCCTGAGGCACTATCCCTCCAGCCAAGTGAACCACTGTTGGAAAAATGTCCATAATGCTTGTTGGTTCGCTGATAACTATGCCTGCAGGCAACACTCCTGGCCATCTAATTATTCCTGGAACACGGATCCCTCCTTCCCAGCCTCCCATTCCTTTTCCACCTATAATAGGAGGGAAAAATACATATATTTATGTATACATTAGACATTTCTTATGCATGCATAACAAGGAATTTTACAACTTTCTTATTCAAATACTTTTAATGCAAACACACTAAATTGCAAAGAATGGTAGAATGGCTACAGTGCAAGATCCATTCTTCAAAAATAAAGTCATTACTATTACTCTCTATTTTACACTTTAACGTGTGGCATCTTATGTTGGGATGTAAATGGTGGGAACAGTCTTCAGGCTGTTATACAGTAAGTGCCAAGCTGCCCAAGATATCACAGTGGCTTTTCAGGGTATAGAAGTCTAGAGAATTAATTCATGACTTAGACAACTACAGAAATTCCAGAGGATCTCAGTCTGGATTAAGGTATTTCATCAGGTCTGTTGACATAGTTTCATCTCCAGTCTTTGCTGCATTGATGTACACTCTCATGAAGTAGCACTCTATTACTTCACAGTATTCAGTGAGGAACAGAGAAAGAAGAATAGAGTTCATCTAAGAGAAGTGGAAGAAAGAGATAAATGCTAATCAGCAGTGGGCTTTAGAAATGGATTTATTTGTTTTGTTTTAATTTTTTTTCCATTGTGTACACTGAGGGAAAAACAAACAAACAAACAAACAAACTTATTTCTTACTATGTGGCAAACAAAGTGGAAAAAGCAAGCAGAAGGGAATATTTATGCATTTAATACTAAAGAAAGAATCAGTGGAGAATGACCATGTGGGAGGTGGGTCGGGAGAGAATGACCATAAAAAATTTAAAACCTCAAGGATAGAAAGAAGAACAAACTAAAAATCTCCAGAAAGGCAGGCTTTAATAAACCTATAAGACTGATAAAGAAGGATGTCTAGGAGAAACTTCGTGGCAATAATATCAAGAATTGGTAAGTCTTTAAAGAAGCAATATTAAAGGACACAAGTTTATGTTTTCACATTTCAGAGGAAAATTAGGAAGTATACACATTTGGACAATCTGTGAGGTTTTGTTTTTGGACTTCAAGTCTGAGAAGGAAATATCTTTTTAAACATATCTGGACATACTTTATTCTATTGCTTTCTTTTCAATAGGCAGTCTTATGCATGCATGTGCCACTAAAATTTTACCTTTATAGATACCATTCCATCCACCCAATCTGGCATTTCCTCTGTGAGCCTCTACAGATCCTCCATGATCAGATGCAAAATAAATAAATGTGGTGTTCTTCAAGCCTTCTTTGTCAATAACATCCAGAAGCCTACCTATAAACAAAGCAAAACAACATAACAATATCCTGAGATATAGTCAGATTTTTCACTGACTTAAAATTCAGTGTAGCCAGTCATTGTGTTGACCTCAGTGAATTCTGTTATGAGCAACCGCAAGCAATGCATAATCCTGAATTATGGAAGTAAGAAGAGCCCAACAGAAAGCTGCTGAATGTGTCCAAAATTTGTTTGTAGTGTCAATAAAACAAACAAAAAACTGTCTCACCAAGAGCTACATGAGCATTCTGAAATCAGGCTTCACACAATCAGCCAAAATGTTCTCAGGATGTTAGTGGTAAAAACTCTGCAGAGTGCAATTCAAATCTAACTTCATAAGGAATGTTTTCAGTACTGGTAGCATGAAGCATTTACACAGAGTGTATAATTTACCCCTGATTGCTCTTTCTCATCACTCACTACATCAAAATACAATCACTGCAAACAGCTTCCATAGCTACAGAAGCAGCAGAAACAGCTGTTGTGTGCAAGGTAAAAACAAGAGCCAATGGTCAGCTCATTTTATTATTGATCTTCCCTGCAAATAGACACCTAGCCAAAGAAGACTCAAGGCCTCTCTGGTCTGAATTAGACCCAAATCTTTTAGCATGTTTGTTCTCAATAGCAGCATCCCGTTCAGTCAATGCAACACATGTTCTTTGTACCTTTGTACTTCTGCTGTTCTGTTCTGCTTGAGTAGCTTGTGCCTGAATTTGATTGTTGCCAAGTGACAGTAAGAAGATTGCACCAGAGTTCTCTGGTGCAACGAGATCTAGCAGAGGTGCTCAACCTGCCAATCACAGGCAGTCAGACTCTTCTCAAACTACAACTTTTTAAGCATGGTTTTTGGAGGTCGAAAAGGTTCAGAGAATCATGGACAGGAGATGAATACTTTGTCAGCAGGGTCTTCGCTTTTGGATAAATGCAAATAGGAGCTATCTTCCTCCTCCTGAAGTAAAAATGAACTACTAATTAAGGTTTAGGTCTAAATTTGGGCTCCAAGTGTATACTATGTTTTTAAATTTAATTAAATTGTTAAGTGAAACACTGTGTCCTTTTAATTTGGCCTTTTGGCTAGAAGAGAGTTCTGGTTTCTGTTCTAAGGATTAATTTTTTTAAAAAAAAACAAACCCACCACATATAATGCAGTATTCAGCAGCAGAACAAGTTTCATCTTTTGAGGGTATTCAACTGCATAAACGTATATTCCAATTAATTATGTGATCAAAAAACTAAAGAAGGGTAATTGTTGTAAGCAACTCCCTTCTGAGAGGAATGGAAGACCCTGTATTTCAGCCAGTCCCTACCCACAGGGAGGTGTGCTGCCTTCCTGGGGTCTGGATCAGGGACAATACTAGAAAAGCTCCTAGTACGGTTCATCCCTCTGGTTACTATCCCCTACTGATATTTCACTGTTACTGATAGCCTGAGGGCTATCAAAAGGGTCTTGAGGGCATTGAGGCAGTTAGTTGATGGATTAGGAGTCCAGATGGTGTTTTCCTATAACCCTTCAGTGGCAGCAAGGGATAGTGAGAGGACCAAGAAAATCCATCTCATAAATGCATGGTTAAGAGGCTGGTGCAATCACAGGGATTATTATTATTATTGTTATTATTATTATTATTATTTTTAATCATGGGGGGATTTACTTAGTGCCTGGCCTGATGGCTGCAGATGTGTCTCACCTGTCTCAAAGGGAGAAACAGATCCTAGCCTAGGAATTGGCAGGGCTCGTTGAGAGGGTTTTAAACTAGGTATAAAGGTGGAAGCTGTTAAAACAAGGCTTGCTTGAGCCGGGGGGAATGATGATGGGGTTGGGAGTGAGGCAAATGGCGCAGATTAAGTATATCTGATTGCTAGCCCTTGTTCTCAAGAGGGAATTCAGATTTCCTGAATTATACTAGAAATATAATATGGCACAGAGGAAGCAATCTAGGAGGTTTCTAGAGCGTGTGGAAGTTAACTTGATACAGCTGGTAAGAGATTCTACAAGGGAAGGTGCCCTGCTAGACCTGCCATTCACAAACAGAATGACTGGTAAGAGATGTGGAGGATGGGAGCTGTCTTGGGCAGAGCAACCACAAAATGGTCAAGTTCTTTATTCTTGGTCAAGTTAGAAAGAACGTCAGCAATACTGCTACCTTAGACTTCCAGGTGGCACACTGATCTATTCAGAGCACTGGCAGGGAGGGTGCCTTGGGATTCAGTCCTGAAGAGTAAAGGTGTCCAGGAAGACTGGATGTTTCTGAAGAAGGAGATCTTAGAGGTACAGGAGCAGGCTGTCCTCCTGTGCCATAAGATGAGGGAAGGGCCATAAAAGGCAGGGAAGAAGACTAGCATGGATGAATAGGGAACTTTTTCTGAGGAGAAAAAGAGAGTCTGCCTCCTGGGGAAGAAGGGATGGGTAACACGGGGAGAGCACAAATAATTTGTTGGGATGTGTAGAGAGAAAATTAGAAAGGCATAAAACAAGCTTGAATTCAACCTGCTCACTAGGGTAAAAGAGAACAATTTTTTTTTTTTTAATATATTAACAGTAAGAGAAGAGCTATGGAGAATCTCCATCCTTTACTGGATGTGGGGGACAATGTGACCACTGAAGATAAGAAAAAGGCTGAGGTTCTCAATGCCTTCTTTATGTCTGTCTTTAAAAGTCAGACCAATTGTACTTGGGGTACTCTACCATGTGACATGGAAGTCTCAGATGGGGAGCAGAATAAACTCCCCATAATTCTGGAGTAAACAGAGACCTGTTACTCTGCCTGGACTGGGGACAGATGGAATCTGCCAAAGAGTGCTGATTGAGCTGGCGGTGATGATTACCAAACTGCTTTCCATTGCCTGTCAGCATTCCTGGTCAACCGGAGAGGTCCCCAGGGATTGGAAGCTTGCCAGCGTGACTCTACAAAAAGGGTTGTAAGGAGAATCCAGGGAACTACAGGCCTGTCAGCCTGACCTCAGTGCCAGATAAGGTAATAAAGCAGATCATCTTGAGTGAGATTACTAGGCATGTGTGGGACAACCAAGGGATCAGGCCCAGACAGTATGGGTTGATGAAAGGCAGGTTCTGCTTGACCAACCTAATCTCCTTCTATGATTAAGTGACCTGCCAAGTGGATGAGGGAAAGGCTGTTGACATACTCTACCTAAACTTCAGCCAAGTCTTTGATATTGTGTCTCACAGTATTCTCCTGAAGAAGTAGGCAGCCTGTGACTTGGACAGGTACACCCTTTGCTGGGTAAAGAACTGGCTGGTTGGCTGGGCCCAGAGCATGGTAGTGAATGAGTTAAATCTAGCTGGTAACCAGTCATGAGGTGTTTCCCAGGGGTCAATATTGGGCCTGTCCTATTCAGTATCTTTGTTGATGACTTGTGGGGATTGAATGCATCCTCAATAAGTCTGCAGATGACACTAAGCTGGGGGAAAGTGTTGATCTGCTTTAGGATAGGAAAGGCCTTCAGAGGGATCTGGACAGGTTGGATCGCAAGCTGAGGCCAGTGAGATGAAGTTCAACAAGACCAAGTGCTAGGCCCTGCACTTTGGCCACAGCAACCCCAGGCAATGCTACAGGCTTGGGACAATGTGGCTGAAAGAAATGGACCTGGTGGTGCTGGTTGACATTTGGCTGAATGTGAGCCAGCATTGCGCCCAGGTAGCCAAGAAGGCCAATGGCATCCTGGCTTGTATAAGAAATAGTGTTGCCAGCAGGATCAGAGAAGTGATCGTCCCCTTGTACTTAACTCTGCTGAGGTCACACTTTGAATACCGTGCACAGTTTTGGCTCCCTCACTGCAGGAAAGACATTGAGGCTCAGGAGCATGTTCAGAGAAGGGCAGCGAAGCTGGTGAAGGGTCTGGAGCACAACTCTTATGAGAAGTACCTGGGATTGCTTGGTCTAGGGAAAAGGAGGCTCAAGGGAGACTTTATAGCTCTTTTACAACAATCTGAAAAGAGATTGTGATGAGGTGGGGGTCAGCTTCTTCTCCCACATAGCTAGCAATAGGACGAGAAGGAATGGTCTCAAGTTGCTCCAGGAGAGGTTCAGATTGAATATTAAGAAAAATTTCTTCTCTGAAAGAGTAGTCAGGCACTGGAAAAGGCTGCCTGGAGAGGTGGTAGAGTCACTGTCCCTGGAAGAGTTCAAGAAAAATTTAGATATTGTACTAAGCGACTTGGTTTAGTGAGGTTATTCTGATGGTAGGTGGACGGTTGGACTGGATGATCTTGGAGGTCTTTTCCAACCTTGGTGATTCTATGATTCTGTAATATTTGATTATCTGACTTTATCCAGAGAAACCTAGATGGGCTTGAGCAGTGGGCCCAGGATAACTTCATGAGGTTCAACAAATCTAAGTGCAGGGTCTTGCATCTGGATCACAGTAACCCTCCGCATGAGTGCAAGCTGGGGATTGTAAGGATAGGGCACAGCTCTGCCAAAAAGGACTTGGAGATACTGGTGGATGGCAAGCTGGATGTGAGTCAGCAGTATATCCTCACAGCTCAGAAAGCCAACTGTATCCTGGACTGTATCAAAAGAAGCATGGCCAGTAGGTTGAGGAACGTGGCCCTGCCCCTCCGCTCTGCACTGGTGAGACTTTACATGAAATACTGTATTCAGATGTGTAGTCCTCAGTACATTAGAGACAGACCTGTTTGGAGTGTGTCCAGATGAGGGCTACAAAAATGATCCAACGGATGGACCATCTCTGCTGTGAGGACAGGCTGAAGCTGGGGCTGTTCAGCCTGGAGAAGAGATGGCTCTGGGAAGACCTAATCCAAGTGACATTTCCATATCTAAACAGGGGCTGTAAGAAAGAAGGAGACAAACTCCTTAGGAGAGTCTGTTGTGACAGAAAAAGGGGAAATGATTGCCAAAAGATTTGGTGGATATCCTGTCCCTGGAGACATTCAAGGTCAGGCTGAACCTGGCTCTGAGCACCCTGATCTAGCTGTAGATGTTCCTGTTCATTGCAGGGCAATTGGACTAGATGACCTTTAAAGGTTGTTTCCAACTTAAATGATTTTATGATTCTATAATTTTGCACTGCAACACTGAAGTGTGTCAATTAAAAATAGGAAAAGTTTCCACATTCACACTAAGAATAAGAAAAGAGGATTTGTAATGAAATGGCAACCTTTGGGGCTAACTATATATGCAAGGCAAGATTTTTCGTCATATATAAATGGTGAGTTCTGTCATCTTCCATATTTAAATAAATTATTTTCTTCGAGATCACCACTTACCCACCATCCAGTCCATTTCCTCTACATTATCTCCATACAGGCCATGCCTGCTTCTTCCCAGAAACTCCTTTGTGGTAATGAGTGGGGTGTGAACATGTAAGAAGGAAAAAAAGAGAAGAAATGGTCTGCGTTTGTTTCTGAAATAAGAGAAAACAAGAGTAGTCATCTCTCTGCAAACTACCACTCTAAACAAAATATAATAGCAGCATGGTAGTGACTATCTAGAAAAAAAAAAATCAGATTTTGATATCTTGCATTTTTGAGGCTTTGGGAGATGGAGGGGATTAAAACACCCTTCAAAGATTTTGATTCTGTAGAAAGACTAAAATAGTAATGTTTTTTTTTTTTTTCTGGTTCCAAATTAGATGCATGTAAAGCATGAAATCAACCCAGACCATTTTATGATTCTATGATTCTAAATAACACGTTCAGTGGCAAGGAGAATAGGACTCACTTGCTTAAACCTAAATATTGGTGTCACTGAGTATCTGAGATATACATGTGAAACCAGCAGGTATGATACTGCACCCAGAAGGGAACTGCATCCCTTTAATACTGGCAGCTAGAGATAAAGCAGGATATTTGAGAAACCTAAGCTTGTCTGTGTTCAGAGTTAGGCACAAGAGATTTCTCTCACTTCATTTCCCCTTAAAAACAACAACAAAATCTTCAAGCAAGCCCTCAGGGAAATAATACAATCTTATTCAGGGATATGTCCAAACTTGCCACACGAATACTGCTAAGAACTTAGCAGTCAGTTTAACTCTAGCTGGTAGCATTTTAAATGAAAGACACTTTGGTAAAACAAAACAAATCTCGGTATCAGTCTCCTGCTTGCAAAACATTAACTTATGGAACTTTACATGGGAGTTCATTCATCAGGCTAAGATCATTTTTTCTGTCCCTACTGCTTGCAGGCCCAGTCCTTGGCTAGGACTCCATTGTGAACAAATCAAAAACGCAACAAAATCATCTTCCTTTTCCTGAGAAGCTAACAAGCTATGTAAAAGATGAAGGACAGCAGTTGGGTGCTGACATTACACGGATGCCAGAAAACAGCAAATTGCTGATGGCCAACAGTAGGAGCAGATACTTCGGTGTGCCAGCTGTGTAACCCAGTAGTGCATGACAGAGCAATTGTATTATTTAAAAAATCCTTAAGAAGTGATACTGTTTTTGTTGGTTACCTTTCAATGAATGAAACTGCCTCCTTCAGCATATTAGAAGTAGTTTTTTCTAGATTCATTGGTTGTTCTGTGATTTCATGGTTTCTCATCAGAATACAGTTCCAGTACTTGGTGAATCCATAGCTGGAGAACCAGGAAAGGAAATACAGGAGACCAAAGATGGTAACACATACTATTATTTTCCATTTTACTGAGAATAAGCAGGTAAGTTTTCCAAACAAAAGCGTAAACACTGCCAGGAAGATTATCTGTGTATAAAGCAAATATGTATCTTGCAAAGACTTGGCCAGTTCAGGATCATCTGTGCCTTGACACTCATTCAGAAGAGTAAAAGGCATGCCGTAAAAATATTCAAAGCCATGATTTAAAGGGTGGTGGCAGTGATCACGGTGGGATTTGCAGTTCACACCCAAATGCCACTTCCCTGGAAATACAAAACAGAAGTATTAAAACTAACATCATTTCTCTCATGTATGTTTGCCTTTGTTTCTAAAACGTTGGCTGCACTCCTCATTTAAAGTGCAACCAAGGGAGGAGCTAGTTGGAATAAGACAGGCTCTCCTGGCACTGTATCTGAGAGAACAGCTCTTTTTCTTCACTTAACTAACATAATTCCACATAGATAACAGTCCAGCTCAGGCACCTCTCTAAGTACTGATATGGTTGCAATATTTCAGGCTAATTGTATGATAAAGTAGACTTCAATTAAGTGTATGGCCTGGTGGGGAGAATCCCTTGTGCCAAAAGAAACAACTAAGTGCAAAAAATATGAACTAATTTACACATAATTTCAATCTGACCTTCAAATTCAAAAATAAAGTTCAGGAATAAGTTGTACAAACTAGCGCTCCTAAAATGAGTAGCAAAATAGGCCACTCTAATTATCCAGTACAATTGGACATATCAGAATATGTCACGCACTGATAATGAAACTTAATGAAGTCATTTTACAGAGCAGTGTAATTATTGTGATATTGAAGGACACAGCCTATAACCATGGGCTTTGGACCTATTAACCAGACAAATAACATCAGAGATCTACTAATAAGCTTAGTGCTCCTGTACATGAGTGTGTTTTATAGAACAAACTATACCAGACTGCAACGAGCTAGGGATAGATCTTCCATTTGCACAAGCTTGTGTGAAGCCCTGAGACTCTCATCACTGAGACTCATTTCAGTTTAGGAAATGAAGGACACTTCATTGTGCTGAATCCAAGTAGAAGCATAAAAATCACAGTTATTACAGTTAAGCACACAGCACCTGTCACTACCTAGAAGAGTATAAAATTGAGAGGTGCTTGAAGGACACATCATATAATCACTGTTCAGAAAAAAATAGCAAACAATTAAAAGGATTTTCTTTCTTGAACACAGATTCTGATCCCAACCCCCCTGGAGGCAATAGAACTCTTCCAGCTATTTTGTCTCAGCAGAAGAAAATTAAGACCTTTTTATTCTGTATGATAAGAAGGATGAGTAAGTAACAGAAAATCTAGCCATCAGATAGAATTAAGACCACTGTGGAGCTGGGTACCAACTGTCAGACAACATATTTTTGCTCTGTCTGAATGTTGGTTCTTCTAAAGCAAACTGTACTAGGCAAGAAAGATATTCTCCTCCTCTGCAGTTATTTTTCCTTGCTGTGTTCATCTATGTATTCCACACATACATTCCATTTTTGAATTATCACCTATATTGTATTGACACTACTGGGGGTTGGGTTGTGAGTGGAATTTGAAAAACCCTGTTGATTTTTAAAGTTTTCCATAGAAAAAAACTTTGGTTTATCTGATCCTGATATATCTGATGGATATATTTTGGCAAAGAAAAACATTTACAGAAACAATCTCATTTGAATAACATTAGATATCAAGTTTCTGTGTCTCATACCCACAAGTGCTGTAGAATAACCTTGCTCGTGCAGTACTCTGGCAAAAGTAGTTTCATTTGGTGGCAGTCCACCAGAACACCCATTCCAAAAAAGAATGCGCCGTTCTGTGCTGGATGCCATGCCTGGAGAGGAAATGCAATTTTTAAAATAAAGAAAAAGCAAAGCTAACAAACAAACAAAGTAACAAAACAACCGAAAACCAAAAAAGAACCCAAAACATTTATCCATGAAGCTCAAAGCTATAGCTCCTTTAGCAAGTTAGAGTGAGATCAGACAAGCTATCCTCATGAGATAACATGGATGGTTTTCTGTCTTCACTTTAAAAGGCTGAATTAAACGTGTTGTATACTTATGAATTAAACGTGTATACTTACTGAATTAAACGTGTGTGTTATATTGAGAACTATTCCACACACTGACAGATTTCATTATTAAAATGTTCATTAGGGTAATCAAAATACTTTGCTTAATATAAATTTTAATACTACATTCAACATTCAACAACTACTTTGTTTATACCTTTGGTGCTTGTTTTGATTTTCATCCATTCCTGTGTTGTCAATTAACCACATGAAATGTGCTTTATGTGGGGATTTTCCCATGGAAATCAATCAGTAAATCTAGTCATCTTTATTTCTGCCCATCTCACTGAGGTCCCAAAGCCTTAGATTAACCAGTCTTTAGAATGGTTTGTTTAAAGGGATTTTTAATAGCAACAATGGCTAGACAAACTGCAGTGAACTATGAGAGGTCCAACCTGATCTGATGGGGTATCTGCCAGTCAGGAAGGCTGCTCTGCTGGGAGTACAGACAGCAGCTGCAGCAATGTGCTGTGTAAGTCTCACTCCTTCCTTTGCCAGACCATCAATATGAGGTGTCCTAAAAAGAAAAATCATATCAATATGATTTTTATTCATGTGTAAAGAAAAGCTATTTCAGTTCTACTTCATATCACAAGCTCATGAAGCACAGTGAAAAAATTACACTACTAGACATGGGCGCTCAAGTTGCAAGACTGTAATAGATGAGAAAAGACACGGGATAAATACACACAATCATTCTATCAATCAAGATCTATCCAGACTGAAAGCTGCAGTAGGGATAAATAGAGCGCTTTATAGATTGAGGTGTCACCCTGTAACAAGCCAACAAGAGTAATTAGCTGGTATGATATCCTGATCTCAGTCCTTAATGTTTCAGCACCTGAGTTGTGGATACACACAAAGAGTTGTGGATACATACAAACTATACACATATCTGAAAAATATGAGGCACGTGCACATTTACAAATTTCTGACTATACATACTGAAAATTAAAAGTCCATGAGAGTCACTCAAGCATGCTTGTGCAATTTTTTTTCCTAGAGGAATTACTGTAGAACATTTACTTTAAACATGCTTTGGAAAGAAGTGTATCTAGATAAACTGGTCTGTTAATAAGAAATTTTCTAATACTGCCACCACTGCAGGGTTTTTTTCCCACTGAAATTTACCAGGATGGCGTAATTTATTTTGTAGAATTCTTACCTGATAGTATCATTGCCATAACAACCCATATCTCCAATGCCAAGATCATCAGCCAGTATCAGTAAAAAATTGGGTTTTGGAGGACTTGATATACAGGTTCTTAGAGACAAGCACAAAATGAGCCAAATACTTAGGCAGCTCCTGAAGTTAAAATTAAAATGGAAAGAAAAAAAAAATGTTTGCAAGCTTTATAATGTACTTTTAATTATTAGAGTATTAAGATTGACCAGATGCAAGGAGCTACCAAATACTTCCTGCAGATGGAGCTCGTGAATATTTTCTGAAACCAGTACTTTTTCATTTCATTTGAGCAGAAATTTTGCCATGCAACTGGTTAAAATGGCAATAGCTTGAGTACTGTATCCATTGGGCACAGTGCTAAAAACAGCACCACATTTATGTACCATCTGCAGAAGCAAAGTTGCAGCAATGGGTTTAACCTTGGGTATCTTCCTAGAAATCTATCTCAGCACATATCTTAGTTGCTCAACACGTTTGTGAGAAGTAGTTCACCTGAAATAAAGCACATGTACTAGAAAACATCTACTGACTACTAGTTCATTAAGAGATAGCACAATGTGATAAATCTATATTTAATGTAATACAGTACTTATGCTCCTAAACCTCTGCCTTTTATAAACAAACAAACAAAACAAAAAACAAAAAACAAAAACAGGCTTAAAGGCCTCAAAAGGGGAATGGTTTTAAACTAAGGGAAGGGAGATTTGGGTTAGATGTCAGGGGGATTTTTTTTTATAGAGAGATGGTGAGGTGCTGGAACTGCTACCTGGAGAGTTTATGGATGCCCCATCCCTAGAGATGTTCAAAGCCAGGCTGGATGAAGCCCTGGACAGCCTAGTCTAGTACTTGATCGTGGCTGGCAGCCCTGCCTGTTGGCAGGGGCATTGGAACTTGATGAGCCTTGATTGTTGACATCCCTTCCAACCCAAGCCATTCTATGATTCTATGAGAAGATCTAGTTCTAAATCAATATTAACTGCTCTTTGATTCTCAACAATTTTTATTTTTCAGAGATCTGTTTACATTTTATTACGCACAACATTTAAAAATACAAGAAAGATTCCACAGTGCATACATTTTCTTACCGCTGTCTTCCCTGGTAAACTTCATGGCTTCCCCTTGTATGAAAAAGGCACATCATTTGTCATATGATTCTGGTTAAAGGAAAAAAAAAAAAAAAAAGAAAAATATATGTAAAATTAAAAAATATTTAAAGTAAAAAAAAAATGAGAGCCCAGCAGCTCTGGTGACCTTGTCTGAGAAGCTGCTTATTAACTACCCTGTATTATCACAACCACATTGCCAGTGCTGTGGCTGACAACAAGAATGCAGTGCACTAGGGCTTGCCAGTGCAGCCTCCAACTTTCTGAACGTCTATTTGCAGAGCCTTCTTGAGCAGACCCTGCAATGTAGGAGAAAGCACTTTTGAGGGCACTGCTCAGCGTGCAGCATTACAGGATCCAGCCTGCTTTCAGTTGCCATTAACTTCAGACTCATGTTTGGCAAGAGCACTAAATACTTTAAACCGGTGTTAAAGATGTTGGTTACTAAATAGAAGCACAAAACTGCTGATCTTCACTGAAATGAGGGTTTCTATTAAGTGAAACAGGAGGCAGTGATATGTAAATCTAGTGTCTCACTCTTTATGTAACATCAAACTGTATTTTAACTTCAGGAAAATAAACTAATCCTTACTGAGCTTAGAAATTACAAAATATGCCTCAAATAAAAGCCAGCCTGGGAACTAGTAATTACTGTGCAACTCTTAGGGAATGAATGTGACACTCTCAGATTTGGATGCCATCTATTGCCTTTAGGGAGGTGCTTCTACCTGAACGTTACTAAAAACTCTCCAGAAACATAAATATCATTATGATAAAGAACTTCCAAATTTAATGCCATTTATAAGTTTAACAGCCCCATTTTTCTACCTTCCAACTCTGTGAATTAACCTTGGACTTCAAAGCCTAAAAATAACCTTTCTGTTTCTAAATATACTGTTTTTTTCTTTTCGAGGCACACTTCATAAGTGGAAGCAATTTCCTATGCTTGCTGAAATAAAAGGTAGAGCTAGTTGCTTTGGACAAAAAATGGCTTGGGGAATGCACTCTTTTTGCTTGTGAATAGATGCAGAGCAAGAAATCTGCAGAAAATGTTGCACAGGAACTGTGTAAACAATCATCCAGATGCACAGGATAAATTGGTTGCTCTGGTACTGGCAAACTTCATCTCTCTGCTGTACACTGAATTAAATTAAAAATATTAATTTCTTCACTGTGAAAGGTGATCAAAATATGAAATATCCAGACCATAAGAAATCCTTGTTTTGCTACCCTTCTTTCTCTTTCGTTCCTATGGGTGTTGAGAAGTTTTCCAAGCTGGTCCAGCACCTCTGCTGCCTTCCACTGCATCCCCAGAGTTTCATGTGCTACAGTTGACTGCTGACAGCAGTTACAGCCACGTTTAGACTGAGACTTGGTACAATCTTAACAACACTGCAATGTCAACTGAGAAGCTGAGTAGCACTGCAAGACATTTCAGTCTTAATAGCACTGGCTGCGACACAATAAAAAGTGGTGCTCCTTGATTTATTGCAGGCCATTTTACAAACAGTGTCCCTATTGAAGGGATAGAAGAAATACCTTTTTTTAAAAAAAAAAAAAAAGAAAACAATCAATTTAAATAGTATGTATATTCAGCTTTTTCTCTTAGAGATTGATTCCTTCTGAAAGTTGTGCTCCCGTGATGCTCACACATCACCGTGAGTGCAACAAACACTGTACTGGGGCCTAAGGCTTGTCGAGTTTCCTTAGCTGTTAAACTAAAAGAACAAATCTGTAATCCATAACTCCAAAAAGCACCATCCTCTAGGAATCAGCGCAGCAACTTACTGTTGAACCTTGTTGTACTGCGGAACTTACAGAAATCCAAGAAAACAGCAGATAGCAATTTCCAGTAAGCCACAATAAACACCAAGTCCTGCAAAAACAAGCCAGCTCCTTTTAACAACATGGAGAACAAATTCTTCTTCCTGCTCTGGAATTCCTTCTTGTTCTCTGGTTCGCTAAACAGCCTGATCCCCTGAGATGTGTGTGGGAGGAAGTGGGAGTGGATTTACTGTGTTTGCTTTCCATCTCCCTTCCCCCAGTTCTGGATGCAGAAGCCATTGGGATGTCTGCCAGGAGCAGTGAGCGGGACCGCCTCTGAGTTTTCACACAAATTCCAGATAGAGTACAAAGTCTTTATTCTTTAAACAGTGACACAACATAGCCACTGCCTTCTCTGGGCTGCCTATCCAGTTAATTCTGTGCAGATCCATGTAAAGCCTGGCACTGCTCAATTGCAGTGCCTCCAAAATCCTTCAAAGGATTACAAAATCAAACTTGGAGTCCTGTGGTCTTATTTCTTCTACCCTGCTTTCTGACCTCTCAAGCAGGATAAGAGGACTGGCTTGTCCTCCCCTTCTTCTTTCGTGTTGTCTTTTCTTTCTCTTTGCATTTTCAGGTAAGCTAAACCTACCTGCACTGAAGATATTAAATGAGATGTCTTTCCCAGGAACTGAAGGTAAAGTATTCCCCTTCCCCACATCCACTTCTTTCAGAAGTCAGATCTGTTGTGATGCACTTTATCCTTTCAAAGATCTTGAGTAATGAGAGAAACACGTTTCTATTCACTTGTTGACATTCTAGCTCCTCTGGTCCCTTGAGCACTGTGAGTGCCAAAGTTAACATTGTACTCGAGATAAATTAGCAGGGGTCCAGTGAAGCAGTTTAAACTAGCAGGTTAATATAATACATTGGAAGGGATAGCTTTGGCTGGAGAAAGATTTTTGTTCATCTCCTCGAACACATAGCTATGTTTGGTTATCCTTATAAGACGTATGTTGCCAAATTTGTCTGCTTTTGCAAAAACCTATTTGAAGATAATACTTGTTTAGTGCAGTTACGTAACAGCTTGCAATATTTCTGGTGCAAAGCTTTCCCTTGAAAAATTGTCTGTCTTGAAAATTACCCCATACTTTGAGAAAGGTGTTTCTTTAAAAATTCCCAATAATTTAAGTATTAATTTACATCTGTCTTTGGTCCAAATGATAACTAAACTTTTCTCTCAGCTTTTCTAGGCTGCTTCCATTGTTCTTACCATGAGATGACTACCGAAGATGTGCCCATGCTGCTGCTGGCTTGTCTTTAAATATAAAAAAAAAACAAAACAACAACAAAAAAAAACCAAACAAGCTTTGAATTTTCTTCTCATTACAAATCTATTTCTGGAAATGGAAGGGCATTCTGCCTGTATAGCCCTTACATCCTATTACTAACTACTATGTTAGTGCCCCACTGCAAAGGTAACAGCTGTGATTATGTATTGTCTTGAGCACAACTGAGCTTTGAACCAAGACCTTTTATAAGAAAGGAAAAAAAAAAAAGCTTTATAGCAATGAAGCAGAAAGGACATTACATTTCCATACATTTTGAGCCCTGCACTATTTCCTCCTTTTCAGTTTTTGGAATTTTTTCACTGCACCAAAGCACAGGGAGATATTTTTTCCTCACTACTGCAAATTCTCTGCCAGCAAAAGCTTAATTTTGAGTTACTGGGTGCTTTATACTGGCACTCTATTTTTTCTCATGTCTGGGTACTAAAAGGAAGTGCAGGCGTTCATATATCCCCTTATAACCTTGACAAGTTTTCTGTAGTAGTAAAGAAACAACAGACTGAAATGACACAACAGAAATTTGCATCATCTCTAAGAAATGCTAATGAAAAAACACTGAGATAAGAAAAATGAAGCAAATAGACTGGCTGAGCAAGTAAAATGTTTGCAGGGGCAGCTGTAAGGGGAGAAAAAAATATATCTGCAAAATCTGTAAACAATCACTTTCTGTTAACTCACTTCAAAACCCAATTTCTGTACAGAGTTTTAGCAGTATGCTTATAATAAAACCTGACTTCATATACATCCTGTGAGGAACAGTCAATAGTACAGCTTAAAGCATTAAAGTCTCTGCAATTTCACTGAAATCTTCAGTACAGTCATGTGCCTCCATAGAAAGCCTAGCTAGGGTCATACCACTAGGTTTTTGCTTGCTTGGTTGGTTGGTTCTTGTTTTCTTTTAAACTAGAACTGGCATGATCCCTTCTTAGGAGCTATGGTTTGTAAATATAGGCATATGACTGCCAAATATTTTAAACATTAACTCTTATGAGCTTCAAAAGGACCACATTTTGCTAACTGACTATGAAACAGTGCATGGTATTTATCCAAAACATCTTTATTGGCAACTTTTATACAGTAAAACTACTGTATGCCAACATAATCTGCATCAGGACCTCCTACTGAAGAGCAAATTGCTTCCCTCTTCTTTGTCACTATTGCAGAGTTATACTGGTCTTCAACATTTCCAACTTCATATTTTTTTGTGATATGTGTTATTGTCAATCAAGTAAAGTTGCATGAGAACTATCCCTGACAAAATCACAATCACTCAACATCTCAATAATACTTCTGCAAAGATGATAGAAAAATGCAGAAACCAATAACAACAAACTGCTATGTTGGATAGGGAATGCCCATGAATCATAGACCACAGAAGCACAACTGCAATCATACAGAGATTTATCTAAGTCAGCATGACATACTAGGGTTTCTTTGGAGTTCTCCAAATTGTCCTGCTTGGGCAGGCATAAGCTAGACAGAATATAGGCATATCCCTCTACAGCTGTCTCTTAGATCTAAATCTGTAAAAAACTGTCTCCACTCCAGTCCTTTACCACACCGGACAGGATTTCCTTAAACTTTTGTTTAGTGGTAAAGAATAAAAGAGTAAATCTCAACTCAAAATTACTTTATTTTCATTCACTGGGCTTGCAAGACAAAGGACATGATTATTTTCTGAACGCTTGGTCAGCAAAGGATTCAGTGCCAAAGGACATGTTAGCAGTCATCCATCTCACAAACTCTGTGTGTTTTCACCTTCTTTATCACACCAACAGAATGGGAACATCCCACAACAGGGCTGCAGCCATGGCTTCCAGATGATGTTGTACCTGGAGAGCTGCTGTGGGACTGCAGTCAGTGTCCTGCGGTGCTCTTCAATGGCTCTCCCAATCTGCTCGATTACAGTGTCAAAGAGGGGCTCGGTGTCAGCTGACAGAGGCTGGGACTCAGAAGGGTCTCGTGAGAGGTCAAACAGCAGTGGAGGGTCATGATGGGTCACGCCTTCCCCAAAACATGGGCAAATTCTTTTTCCATAACAAGCCCCAGCCCCAGCTGGATGAAAGACTGGGGTCACATAATGAGCCTTCCAGACAACTCCACCTGTCAGAAAAGAAATCTTATGGCACAACTACAAGACAGTAGAGGAAAAGATGAATCGTCTTCAAGCAGTGGTTGCTTACTAAGGAGACATCTTGTCACAAACCCTGGCTTTCACATCACCACAGATAACATTCTCTGCACCAAGTACTGAGTTTGAAGATAGAAAACAGTCAAGAAGACGTATCAGGCTTCAAGTGTAGTAGGCAGCCAGCTTCTATTTCCATCCCACTTCCTATAATGCATTTCCGTTATTACTTACAAGTATTTTTTAGCTGTAAGACAGCTCCAGCTAGCGAGAATTACTGGTATATAATGCATAACAATTTCAAAAATCTCAGAGATCAATACAGATAAATGTCATCATGCAAGAAATCCGTCATACATCAAGAAAGATATCAAGAGAAGAAATCTTATACCGTAGTTAACGCGAAACGTTTACACTTACTGTCCTTTTGGTGCCATCGCACTGCATGCAAGTAGGATCCGCAATAGTGAAAGAGAAACTTATGCTCTGACTTTTGAGTTCTTCCTTGGAGTAAAGGCATCAAGTTTCGTCCGTCGATTACCCTAATGTAATGAATATTCAGGAAGGGACAAACCTGACAGAGTTAACTGTATATTGTCACAGCCAGCAGATTGTCAGGCCAACATTTTAAATCCTTTAGACTTTTTTAATTTATTGAGTTAATTTGCTATTTTCAAAAGATATGGAGAAACTTATTCCAGTTAGTAATACATACACAGTATTTAGGGTTTGGTCTACTGGAATAATATTCTTTATTCAGACAAATTGATACTGATCCCATAATTGTTTATATATAGCAAATTCAAAGGAGTTTGTAGAAATCTTTTGAACAAGTATGGGCTTCATGTTGTTAGGAGGAGTCTGTATGTGTCCATAGCTTTGGTAATTTGATACCAAAACAACTTCAGCCATCAATTCTTTCCTGAGCAATGCTGAATTTTGTTTAGAAATGAACAAGACTTGTGGCCACACGCATACCTGTGGGCATATCCAGGTGTGTATGGAGAAGAGAGGGAGGGTTGCTTTTGAGTTTAAAATCTTAGACTGGGCTTGAGACTACAGTATAGATGGGAGATCTCCTTGGATTATTAAAAAAAACAAACCCAAAACACTGAAATTATTTAGTTGATAACTCTCCGTTCAATTTCTCCTACTGAAAATATCTCCATACCTGTCCTGTGGCAATATTCCTCCAGCCAGATGAACAACCGTGGGAAAAATATCCATCAGACTCGTAGGTTCATTGATAACAATGCCTGCAGGTAACACTCCTGGCCACCTGAATATTCCTGGCACACGGATCCCTCCTTCCCAACCTCCCATGCCTTTTCCACCTGCAGTAAAATTAAACAATATACAGTTCAGAGGCAAACTCACAAGGAAGTATTCACAGAGGCAGCAGACACAAGACTGAAGAAACACTCGATACTCTGTTTAAATTTACACAAAACTTAAGAATTACTATCTTACCTTAACAAACAGCTCTAAAAAATATTTCTTCTCTTTGTAGCCATGGATTCCCTTCAGAATCATAGAATCATAGAATGGCCTGTGTTGGAAAGGACCTCAAAGATCCTACCTGCTATGTGCAGACTCACCAACCAACCACCAGACCAGGCTGCCCAGAGCCACATCCAGCCTGGCCTTGAATTTCTCCAGGGATGGGGCATCCACAGCCTCCTTGGGCAACCTGTTCCAGTGTGTCACCACCCTCTGAGTGAAAAACTTCCTCCTAATATCTAACCTAAACATCCCCTGCTTAGTTTAAAACCATTTCCCCTTGTCCTATCACTATCCACTCTCATAAACAGACACACCCCCTCCTGTTTATATGATCCCTTCAAGTGTTGGAAGAAAATACATGTTTTTAACACAGAAATATTTCCAAATGCTTTAAACATCTTTTGTATTTTTCAAATTGAGATTTGGATCTGACTTTCCTAATGCAATATCCCTAAACTCAGAAGCAAAAAATCTGAACTATGAAATCAAATCATATTCATGTTACTTAAAATGACAGCAAAACACCTTTTCCCAGCTTGCTACTAACGTAAACTAACACAATACAGCATCTTGATACCAGAGATGAAATAAGGAAAGAGATGGAGAAGAAGCATACTATAAATAAGACTTTCCCTAAGAGCCAGCAACCATTGCTCGGCATCAAAACATTCACCATGTGGGAGCCAAAGTTCCATGTCTTAGACCTTCGCTGTGCCCTGCAGAAAAGCTCAACAAGGTTTGTAATTGGAAAAAACCTGTTTTAGGAAAGTAAAAACAAGATAAGTTTGGGCAAGAAGTGGATGGTTCACTGGTGGTAAGAGAGCCTAAACCCTGAGTCCTGTCCAAGCACATGCTCATGGCAGAACACAGGAGGAAGTGATTTAATGATTCAGTGTTGCTGGGGCAGATGGGAGAAAGTGCAATGAATGCATATCTTGTGGCTTTAAAATTCTACTGCACTGCTCAGGAGGCTGAATCATAATTCACAGCACAAAAAGCAGGCAGTAGTGAGTGCAGTCTTTTTTCATCACCAAAGTCATTTGGGTCTTATGCCTATCATTGACTTACATAGAGTTTGGAGGCATACAGGGGGCTAAACTGTTGCTGTAAGTCATAGCACAATGTGTCTTTACCCTATTTCATATCAAATAGGCAATGATTTCTGGAAATAATGAGAAGAAAAAAAAAAAAGTAAATCAGGAACAAACACATTTGGGGCCTAACAGGGGAAAAAGAGGAGCTTTAAAGGGATCTATTGTATTTTATTCAGTGCTTTTTGCTTGAGAACACCGAATAGTTTACAGGTATCAAACCGTATAGTACTGTTATCAAAGAGATGTGTAAAAATGCTTACATTTTACTGAAAGAAAAAGTAAGATTAAAGCACCTATGTTTGTTGCCTGTATTTCAAGCCAGAAAACAACGTAACCCATTCTAGCCTTAACAACTTCACCTAGGTTACATCATTGTGCTTCTGATTTTAATCAACATGTAAAGCTGTATTTCATTTCTTACCTTTATAAATGCCATTCCAGCCACCCATCTGGATAGAACCATTCTGAGCTTCCAAGTGTCCTCCATGATCAGAGGCAAAGTATGTGAATGTATGATTTTTCAGACCTTCCTTGTCAAGCAAATCTAAAATTTTGCCTTAAATTTCAGAAGAGAGACATCAGGGTTCCAATTAAGCAGTTAGAAAGATCAATCCACACGTATAACATTTTGATGATCTTTTGCAATGTGTTCTGAGAAGGTTTTAACAGCATAGATTGCTGTGGATACCTGGCTTTATTACTTCTCTTGCTTTAAAACACACAGATACACATATCTGAAACAAATCCCTCATCAAGGATACTTACCCACCATCCAGTCCATTTCTTCTACATTGTCTCCATACAAACCGTGATGGCTTTTCCCAAGAAATTTCACTGTGGTGTAGAGAGGTGTGTGAACATGAAGAAAGGAAACAAAGAGAAGGAATGGTCCGTGTCTGTTTCTTAAAAACAAAGAAGCATAATTTTTGCTGTGCATTTGAAATATTTTGAAAGTTTTCATATTCATCAGTGCACAGACACAAACAATCGGTCTATACTGTATCCACATACAATACAACCCTGTTGATCTTAGTTTATTGTTGCTTTCTTGCATGAAATGTAGACAAGACAGATAGGTTTTAGTCAGATTCCCATATGTAAACAGGCATAGCACTCGTGCAGTGCTTTTAAGAATCAGCTGCATGTCTCTGATTCTTTTTTTAATTAAAAGCAATTGGAAATAGTTTTATATTTACCTAGATTGACATGGCTTTTCTAAGATGGCCATTAAAGTTTTTCAGTATATATGTTTAAATATACTTTTAAGAAAAGGACAGTTACTCTCCCTGTTTTACAGAAAGACATCTGGCACACAGAAATATTTATCAAGGGCTGTATAGGCCAAAGAGGAACTTGAAGCTAGTAGTAAATTAATGCTGTTAGTCAGCTTCCTTCTCAAGTGTTCGAATGACATGAAAATGGAGCTAAATGTTTTGAGATTTTCACACGGAATAATTTTGTGCATCATTCCCCTTTTATCTCATGTTTTATAAGGATTATGAGAAAAAGTACAAATGGGGCTTGCAGAGTGACATGTAAGAATTAGCTGGTCAATAATGGAAGAAATTTATTATTTACAGATTATAGTGTATAGTGAGGTGTTTATGTATAATTTGGTGAAGTCTTATTCGTTGTCTTTTTCTACGTGGGTAACTAAAATTTAAATTTCTAAATAAAAAACTTGGCTATGACTTTTAAGAAGTTGTATTTTTAAAAGCTATATGGCTATAGCTAGAGTGGAAAAAAATACCCTATTCCAAGAGCCCAGAGCCTCCTATCACTTTTAAAGAAAACTACAGACAATCATTTTACCTTTTGATAAATGACATTGCCTCCTTCAGCATGAGGGAAGCAGTCCTCTCTAATCTCATTGGCTGCTCAGTGATATCATGGTTCCTCATTAGGATGCAGTTCCAACGCTGCACAAAGCCATAACTGGAGTACCAAGAAATGAAGAAAAGGCAGCTCGCCAACGTAAAACAGGCAATTATCTTCCAGCGGATGGAAACCAAACCAGTCAGTCTTCCAGCAGCAAGAGTAAGCACAGCAAGGGCAATTATCTGACTGTAAAGCCAAAGCTTGTCTTGAAGGGCTACATCCATATCTGGAGGCTTGTTTTCTTGACAGTTGCTTATAAGTGTAAAAGGCATGCCATAAAAGTAGTCAAACCCATGATTTAAGGGATGGTGACAATGATCATTGAAGGATTCACAGTTTACACCTTGATGCCACTTTCCTGAAAGTTTTAAAGCATGAAAAAAATCAGAACATTTGACTGGACAACTTGAACAGATGCTCAAGTAGCATTGCAAGTACTTCCTTGGGAATTTGGTGAATCAAAGCATCAAAGTACACAAGCAGGCAGGATGAAACCAGTGCTTGATGGGTAAATGCTGTGTCCTAATGTGCGAACCCCAAATGGTCACACAATAAAAAGAGAAATCTGCAAAATGGCCAGGTCAGGTACTGGAGTGATGAAGGTTGAGGATGGGATTTCAATTGCTTTTCAATGAGGATCAGGGGATCATAGTCTCTAAATCACCAGCTGCTTTCTTTAATATACCTCCTCCCTAACTTTCAGTTGCTTTACTTGCAACTTCTTTTAATACGTTATAAATTTACTAGAATATCCAAGAAACTCTTGGCCAGTGTTGACAAACACTCTGATCACCAGACTCAGAAAAATGATTTCCTAGGCATTGTCCTTATTCAATATGAAGAGGAGGAAAAGGTGTAAAACAACCTTTCACTCTATCCCTGCCTAGTCTCCCAAACAGAGCATGCAGACAAAAGCTTAGAAAATGTGCTGGATCAAAGAACCCTGAGGTTTGCTGGTCTATATGATTGCCAGGTAATTATAGACTCAGCCAGGAAGACTTTACCTCATTATCTTTCAATTCAATGCAGCCACATTTATTTTCAGAACTTGGAGATGACAATGTTTTTGGCACAGCTGAACTCCTTGGCTTTAAGGGATATACCTATAAATTTATACTAAACTATCCATTGCAGAAGTATCTTTCACTTGAGCAAGTAATAAAAGCAGGACAGAAGGGAGAAGAAATACTTCACCAGTCCATTTTAGAGTATTTAGAAAAAGAATGATGAAAATTGAAACTGTAGAGGTCTGATCAATGTCACAGACAGGAAGGCACGTGCTCCAGGACAGTGTTTCTCTAATGTCCTTCTATCTTCCTCAGCTTCATTTGAGGGAACTGCCACAGTACTGTGCCTCTTTGAGGCCTCACAGCATCACCTGTGAGGCACTTGTGCTTCATCACCTGTTTTGTGGGTACAGACTTCATTCCTTTCTTTCCCTATCCTCTTTTGTTTCCTTGCCTTTTGCCTCAAGTGCTTTTGAAATGCGCAAAGACTGTTTTATTTGGAACAAATAACAAAGTTAACAAAACTCTCTCAGTGGGCAAAACATTCAAAAGCCTTAAGCCAAGTAAAATAAATGCTCACCCGTAATAATAATGGGTTAGGTTTTAATCCTTCCTGCTTCACATGCCCTGTGCAAATATCTGTATTGTCTTAAAACTCTTTAGATCACAGTGTTTTCAGTCTTGTAATTACAAGGTGTTGTTTTCTGCTTTCAATTTTCTGGAAAGGAATCATGTTCATCAACCATTTGGGACAAGTGCAGTGCCTGAATTCATGTCATTAAATCATTTTTCAAACTTATACTAAAACATTTTCACTTACCTATCAGCCCAGTGGTATAGCCTTGTTGCTGTAGAAGTCTGGCAAAAGTTGTTTCATTTTCAGGGAGCCCTCCTGACCCAGCATTCCACTGCAGTGCTCGGTATTGATTGCTGGAAGCCATCCCTGATAGAAATAGTTCAGATCATCCCTGATGGTCTCATGCTCTGCTTGCAGAGGCTGGGATGCTCCTGTCAGCCCCCAGGTCAGGTGCTTAACCTACAGCCAGCAGAGTTCCTCACTAAATGTAAATTTAGGCATATCTCAAAGGTATGTGCATCCCATTAGAAATAGCACATCTAAATTCAAGTGTTATTTTTCAAAACAAATGCTGCCTAGTGCTAGATTTACCATCAAGCCGAAAATTAATTGGTGGGGAGAGTATATAGAGTATATAGTAGATTCTCTTTTCCGCTTTTCTGAGTACATGTTATCATTTGGCCTCTCTGCTCCTCATCTAAAATGAGAGATAATTGCATTTCCCTATCTCAGGGGGATGTTGTGTAATGTTAGGTGAGATATAGCTCTCTCAACACATTGATTTTCCACTTACCTCTCCTAATGTAAGCACCTCATCCTCCTATGTAACTCCTACTGGGAGATATCTATTAAGTCTTCCAAAATGTGTCTCAAGTAGGTGGTTAATGGATCCAGTATCCCATTGTCACTTCAGTTTTGTGACTTTCTGTGCTATCTTGGCTATGAACTTCCACACTTCCCTCTTGGGAGCCTCGTTTCAACCTTATCCCTAACCATCACCATCAAAATGAATTCCAACAGTTCAGCCCTGGCTGTGGTGTACTAAAGAAATGACAAACGGTACTCTTGGCATTTCCCTATAGCCATCTATTTTCATCATAAAGATTTTCTGAATCTTATAAAGTAAGCTGATGTCAGCTGGTGAGGCAGTGGTTTCTGACTGTAAATTACTTACAGAAAGTTATAGACACTGGCTATGCACTTTCTAACTCAGGGTGAGGAATTAACTGAATTCTCCTCCATTCCTTCTTATTAGCTATTATTGTCCCTCAGCTCTGTACATTAGAAATCTGCCGTTCAAAATGGGCCCAACCTGATCTGATGGGGTATCTGCCAGTGAGAAAAGCTGCTCTGCTTGGAGTGCAGAGTGGAGCTGCAGCAATGTGCTGAGTAAGCTTCACTCCTTCTCTTGCCAGGCGGTCAATGTTTGGGGTCCTAAAATAAAATTTCAGTTTTTAAAAGAAGTGTCCTGAGCTTTATTTTTACAATTTTTGTAATTTTAGTTTAAAAACAAAACTAAAATGGAAAGATATTTATATAAGGAGGGTAATTTTTTTTATGCCAAAACTCCTGCTGTTCCTTTTTTTTTTTTTCAACCCAGTTAGATCCTTAATTTCAGAGTTTATTCAGTCAGTCTCCCAGAGCACATAGAGCTACTGGAACCAAGACTTTCTGCATCATGCTTTTAAAAGCAGTGCTTATTTCATAATAGAGTGCCGTAACATTACATAGAACTTATATTTTAAGATTTTGCATAAAACTTTAAATAGTTAAATTTTATGAACCTAGCTCTCCCAGATAAATGGACTACAGCAGCAGGAAGAGTTGAAATGGATACTGGAAAAGCACAGGGAAGTATGTATGAAATGGAATTAAGAATTTCATGAATGAGAATGAGAGAAAATTTTATTACTAAAATATGTAATTGGAGAGTTAGCACATGGGGGTGGAGGGGGAGGAAATAGTAGAAAAAAATAAAAAACAAAATGAAAATATGATGCTCTTTTCCCTTTCACTGTGCATTGTTTATTTAGGCTCTATTCCCATGTGCATAGAAACAACAGGTACTTTAATGTACCAATTACTGAACTACCAGTGCCTTGAATTAAGAACTGCTCTTATTTTCTTGTTAGGTTTAATTACTCAGGATAGATATTCTGTAGTGTAAAATATATTTTTCTGAGACATTTTTTTACCTTATGGTATTGTTCCCATAACATCCTACATCTCCAATGCCGAGATCATCAGCCAGAAACAAAAGTATGTTGGGTTTAGAGCCCACAGCTGTACTAAAGCCAAATGTATTCCAGAATGAACATGAAATCAGCGCCATTAGGAAGTGCCTCCTGAAACACAACAAAGTAACTGTTTAAATCTGGGACTCTGAGAGTGGTTGTGAGCCCTCGGGCACCGGATGTGTAGTATTAGAAACAAATCAGCGGGAAAACTTAGTTTCCCAGTCTCACTTTAAGTGGAAAGCAGAGGGACAGAGTTTTAATGATTTCATTTCTTGCATTTCTACCAGCCACATCACTGTAGTCAGACAGGTTGCAGTAGCCTTTCTGCTGACATTCCAACATGCTAACACCCACATACTGCTCAACTGCATTTAGTACCTGGTAAAAGGAGAATTTACATTTTTACACATACGCACCAGACTTCTTCAATAAATACACTTAATGCATTTAAAGCTAAGCATTTTGATGGACAGAGGGCAGCTCAGTCTCTCGCACAGGCTGAGAATTCTGCAAACCATGCCAGGACTTGCAGTTGTATTGTAAGATCTTATATAGAAAAACATATTTTTGAATGAACAAGCAACCGCCACCTCTAACAGGTAAATACAACATACAGGATTTTCTGTAAATAGAAGAGAACTCCCAGTTGTAAATTAGTAACTACAGTTACTATGGGAATTTAATCACCCAAGAGCAAAGTTCTAGCTTTTTGTTTTGTTTTGTTTTTTTGTACATTGTACTTCTCAGTTAAAACAGTGATTTACAGAGTTGTGATAAGGTCTTGCTTGTAGGAACAGCACAGGTATTTGTGATCTCTATACTTGGATTAATCATTTTAAGTAAAGGAGAATTTCCTATTTGCCAGTGTAGCATCTTGCAAAAGTTACAGAACTGGCATGATGAATCCTTCAGAGTGGTAATGCATTCAGTTAGAGGATCAGGGGAAAGATCTCTAAAGAATGCTGGAAACAAGCAGCCCCCAAATGCAGTCACTTGGGCATTCTTTCCCTGCTGAGGACAAGAGTACTTCTTCCATGAATGAAATGAAATGAAAACGAAATAAATGATGAAATCTGTTTTACTTATGTCTGCAGCCCCATCCTAGCATTTTGTTTTTCTGGGTATTTGTTTTCATGGGTATTTGCTTTCATGGGTATTTGCTGACCCCATGGTGGGACCCAGCACTGTGGATTTAGATAAGGTCAAGAATAAATTCCATCTCAGGTAACCTACTGCTTATAGTTTCATGTCCATATTCTAATGTAATGTAGTATTACAGTACATTATAAAAACAAACAGCAACAACAACAACCTAAAATGATGCTTGGGGCTAAAAGCATCACCTTTCAACAATATTTGGAAGAAGAGTGAAAGAATGTTTCACTACAAAACACTGATAAAGCTTTAAAGCAATAAGGGTGAAAGAATACAAAACATGTATGTACATATACATAAACTTTTTCTAGCTATAAAACTACACATTAGATTCTAGAAATGATGACATAGCCAGAGGATCCAATTTGGGACAGATATGTTGTTTAAAAACATGAGTACATCAAATAAGTCAAGATGGTTCTAAAATCATTTGGCAGCTAGTATTAATAGGTGATTTTACATCATCTGTCTAATGAATCAGAAAAGTGTGAAACATTGCAAAAATACAGTCTACTAAGTACATACTTTTTATTTACAAGTTGTAATACAGAGTTACACCCTAGATGAGCACCCATAGCTTTAGTGAGAAACAATGATCTTCCAAGCACAGGTTAGAAACCACTGGCACAGGTACTCAGATACTGAAAAGTCTACTGAGCTCTTAATGTTTTGCTCCTGTCCTTGCCTTAGAACTATTCCATAAGGTGATACTCCAATGTTTGGTGGACACCTCAAGAAGTACAGCACCATGATATTATAGCATACAGGTCCTCCAACAAAGTTTTACAAGGAAATTATATCTATATGGGAGCCTGGCACCTCAGAATACTGGTAAAAGGGGCTGCACAAAGGGAGAGACCATTTTATAACAGTGTAGAATTCACATTCAAGAAGGAACAACAACAAAAAAAAGTGAGGAAGAACAACAACAATATGATTTCTCATGAAGTTACATTTCCTACATGAGGGTAAGGAAGGGAAAAAATACAGAGCAAACAAAGCATTGGGAAAAATGATTCACTTGAACCCTGGACTGCTTGGAAGAAAGGGTGGGCCAAGTCAAACAACGTATGCTTAATTCTGCCAAGTACAAATGAATACATGAAGGGAAGAGCCAGAAATTTGTTCACCTGAATAGAATGGCAGCAATGGCTGTGCAAGGTAGGACTGCAATCATCTCCTGGTAGGCAGTGATCCTGAAAATAATAAATTGAGTATAGTCACTAGCATGATGTTATAGTAAAAATATAACTCAGCCAATTATTTTATCTCTGTACAAGAGAGAGACCAGTGAGGTGATTTTACATCAAAGACAGGAATGGATAGGAATTGTACTGTTTTTCTGACCAAAAGGTGACAATTTGCAACATGAAGTTTAAAAACTGGAGGGCAGAAAAAAAAGCCAACACCATAATTCAAGAGTCAGAAAAGATATTTTATACTGAAAGAGCACTAGAGCTTATTCAAGACAAAGACAGCAGGAGATTAATTAGTGCATAAACCCTTGCGGAGAAAATAAAGGTTCTAGCTGATGAGTTTTGCTGAGACTGAGACAGAATTTGGAAGCTGGAGCATGCAAATACATATGCATGATGTCTGTAGTCAAGGTGATTTATGCTATAATGCTTCCAAGGAAAGAGCAATATGATTGACAATGAATGCCTAAAATGGAAGAAAATAAAGTATTGTAAAGAAACCAGTTATGGGGCTCCACAGAAAGACAGTCAGATGAAATTTAAAATTTTATCAGAACAACCAACACATCTGTGTGCCCGTAAACCAGCAATCAGCATTACGGATAAAGTTCACTGCATTTTCCCAAGCAGATACAAGACACCTTTTTAAAAGCTACCTGACAGAGCTCCAGTAAAGCCAGTTTGAACACTCTCACTTAAAGTGTTCAAATAACCTGAGGATAACGGCTCTATACTTCAGGAAGCTTCTTTTCATCAAATCTTCCCTGCCTTTATTTCAAGACTGCTCTTAATTTTCATCCCAATACACCTCCTCAGTACAGAAATTCTTCTGATCCATATAATACCAAAATAATCTTAAAATACTAATTTTATAGAGTGCCTCATCTTTGCATGGACAAAGGGAAATCTGATGATACTAAATTATTTTCAGTAGAAGTCTTCCAGGCAAAGAATGACTACAAGTCACAATGCAGTCCCCAAAGTTTAACTGAACCAATAAATTATGAGGCTATTTGCTAATTGGCTGGAAAACAGTCATTGATGTTACCACTTAATTTCAGCTGAAAAGTTCTGAAATGTCATTATTTACTAAAAACATTTACAATCGGAAGTATATTCCCATCAGTTTTTCAGCCTAGTACCTCCCACACAGAAGGTCATAGGACACTATAGAAATTCAGTCTAAACACTTCTGCTAAACGAAGCCAAATCCTACCGAGCCATAAGCAGTAGCAATAGGCCAGCCCAACTCTGTGTGGACGTATTTCACTCCATTAAACATTTTTAATTGTCTGTAAGCATTATCCAGAACTTGCCCTCTTCTGAAAGAGCACATTTCATGTACATATTACACATGACTGCCGTAACACTTTTTTTCTCCAAATTTATCAACCATTAACAGTAGTTTAATTGACTTAGAATGCAATTCATTCAACTTGAAATCTTGGTTTATCAAGTGGTTGGATTAGGTGAACCCGATGGATTTAATGGATTTGTAACAATTCCAATTCCAAACAGGCTTATATATGTTTTTCTAGGCACCTTGTCACACTCCACTTTTCTTTAGCTTTGACTACAGCAAGCTGAAAGCCCAGAACTGTGAGAAAATCAGTCCTTCCTCCCTCACTGCATCTTGGCTCCAGGCAGTTCCTCCAGCCTCTGAATATTTCACATGTTGAATATATTCCAAGATTGAAGTCTATCCTTCATAAAATACAATAGAGAAGAAAAAGGACAAACTGCCACTTCAAAAATATCTGCCCATGACCACAAACACTCACTGATCAAAGTAAATTATATCTCATATACCTTTGCCATCTCCAGACTGGAGGGGCCGCTACCACACACCCTTGCAGCTCAAGAGAGCTGAAAGAAACACCTCCTCCTTAAAGATGTTAGAGGGATTCTACTGCTTAACCGTCAGGTGAGAATAACTGCTTGCTTTCTGCCTTCTGTAATGACATACTACACAACAGGTTAATGACACTCAGAGGTATATCAGAATGTAGAATGTGAACTGCATCATGCATTGTGGCTCTATAAGAGACACATGCCACATGCAATGTGCTGTTCTGCTTTGCCTCGCTTCTTTGCACAGCTTCCAGGCAGCTGGATGCTCAGGAGAGCAGCAGGCAATGGCCTAGGAGCAGACAGAGCAGGGAAACACCTGTACCAGTACTCAATTCTACACTTTTGCTTCACCCCACTTTCATGTCAGACAGCTCTGTGCCAGACTGCCCCTCTGCTGCCATCTCTTGTATGGCAACAGCATAGAATCATACAATTGGTCAAGTTGGAAAAGGCCTTAAAGATCATCAAGTCCAATCACAACCTAACCAAACTACACTAACTCTAACAACCTTCTGCTAAATCATGTCCCTGAGTACCACATTGAAACGGTTTTCAAACACATCCAGGGACGGTGACCCAACAACCTCCCTGGGGAGCCTGTTCCAATGCTTAACAACTGTTTCTATAAAGGATTGTTTCCTGATATCCAACCTAAACCTCCCCTGGCACAACTCGAGGCCAACATGTCATGGGATGTTGGTGGGCAAGTTCAGCCATAGCAGCCATGATGTCAAGGGCCAACATCATAAAAGAGGGGGAATCACTTATGCTTTACCGTTGACAGTGCTTCAGAGTACCTCCTGGCTTTGGGCTGCCCCCTGTAGCACACACACACTGTATTTGCAGCTGAGAGAACATCGACACAGGAAGGCAGAGGACTGGAGGCAGGAAGGGAGGATGCAAACAAACTATAGGGAGCAGCAAAAGGAGCCCCACAGCTGGAGCAGCGTGCATCACACAGAAGCAATCAGGAGGCAAACTGCACTTGTTTTGCCACTGCAAAACCACGGCACCTCTTGAAAGAGCAATAAAGAAAGCAGATAGCCTGCCCCTCAGCCCCAAATCCTCAAAAGCCTAGGAGGCACGAAGGAGGGAAGGAAAACAATTGTTGCTGACCGCTGCACGCTTCTCCAGCCCCACCCACGCTCTTTTTGCCCGTCCAAGCAGTAGCGGATACCGAGTGAAGTCCTTTCGTCCTGTGAGGCCTGGCTGCCCGAGATATACTGGCCTGCTGGGAAAAGAGTATTGGAGCCTGCCAGGGAAGGGGGGAAAAGTCCATCCCAAGGAAAAAACGGAAAACGGGGGCTTTTTTTTTTTTTTTTTTTTTTTAAATATCAGCTCAGCTTTTACTCACTTTGTGCTCACTGCACTGAATTAGTGCAATCTTTTCTCAATTTTTCAAAATGTTGTGTATAGATTGAATATGGATTTTTAAAAATACTTGCTATTTTGACAAGTTAGTTTTTGAGAATATTATCGTAGATATTTTTTTGTTGAATTAACCGGTGTTAGGTAATGTACATTACACATCTGTTTGTTTTTCACCCACAGAAGTGGAGACTGCATTAGTATGCATTTTTGTGCTTTGCTTTTATCTGCAGTGTAAGTCACTGTGTCTTTATAGGCTGTTTTGGCATTTTTGTGACTTTAAATCCCAAGCTAAAGGCATTACAGTAAGGCTGCTTTATTGCTAGTCTTTCAAACCAACCAATTTGGCAGGCTGAGTCACAGCAAAGCCTGCAATACCAAGAAAGAGCATTTTGTGATGGGAGTTGAGTGTCCCAAAAGAGCTAGTGTTTATGGAAACCTTAGGGTTCCCTTAGCTTTTGGAATGAAGACTTATCACCAGTGGAGTCAGTCTCACTTTTGAAATCTAGGCTTAAAACAATTTCCTTCATTCAAACAGAGAAACAAAGTGCCCCAGAAAAACAACAGTATATTTGCAGAGAAATAAACTTCAACTTTCAGTATATGATGCTGCTTCCCTTGAGACGTGAAATGAAGTCCTTTCCATCATTACTGGTTGTGCTGAAATTTCATGAGCTCTCATCATAACCCTGTTCGTGTGTTTTACAAATCAGGACTGAGCAATAGGTGGCAAAGAACAAGACAACAAAACCCACAAGACAGGTGATTGCTTTCCAGATGATTGATATCCAGCCCGTGAGTTGTCCTGAGGCAGTTGTGAATATAGTGAAGCCAATCATCTGATTATAAAGCCAGAGCTTCACTCTGAAAGCTTTCATCAATCACAGAGGTTATCTGACAGCTTTTCACTAAGCTGAAAAGCATTCCATAAAATAACCAAACCCATCATTTGAAAGGCGATGACTGCGGTCACTGTGGATTTCACAGTAAATAAACACCTTAATGGTGGCTTTCTGAAAGTATGCATATTTTTAAATGTTAAGAAACAAAATATAAACTTGAGCTTTTCCACCTAGTCTGTTAGCCCTTAGCATTTGTTTATTTTTCCTCGATAAAATTCTATTGAAATTGAAGGCCACTCTGTAGCATAGGTCACCCACTAGAAAGAGGTATAAATCACAGTCTTGTACTTGAAGAGCCCATGTTACCAATACAATACAGAACAGCTCATGCATGCCTTTTTTGAATTACGAGAGCTTTGAGAAATAGAAAAGACACCCTGTAATAAGCAAAGGCTTACCATTAACGATCTTAATCTTACTGTCTAGAAAGAGATTAGTGATTTCATAGAATTAAGTATCATAAGTAACTAGTTTATAAATAGTTTATCTTAGCAGTGATAAATAAGAAATAAATACCTAATGGATGTGTTGGCTATCTTTCAAATATTTCCTGAGCTTGTAAGAAAGTAAACTCTGTAGCTACGTCAGATGTTTGAGGTTTCTAAGTATTCCAGTCTTCTGCTGAGAGCAGTAGAAGAGAAAAAAAAATAATCCTGTGAACACTGAAGAATACAGATAAGAGAAAAACTCCAAAGCAGTGATAGAATTATTTGTTCTTTATGATAGTAGCAGTTTTCTTAGGGATTACTTTTTTTTTTTTTTTTTTTTTTTTTTTTTTTTTTGTTAGTACATATAAAAATGCATAATTGATTACAAACTCTTATGTTGTGACACCGAATGGGAATTATGAGGCAATGCTGTGACCTTTCCAGCGTTGCGGTACAGGCAGATGTTGTGTGATTTTTTTTCTTATAATCTTATTTTTGATGTTTCCAGATACTATCCTTTATTTCTGATGTTTTGCTTTGCTCTCAAAATGCCATTTAACAGAAGCTTGAGATTGCGCTCAAGTCCAGACATCACAAATGTTAATCCATGGGGTCAGGCAGATTCTGAAAAAGTTGCATCGTTTTCTCCACGTAAAAGCACATTCTTGAAATACTGAAAATTGTATGTGATCTTCAATTGTATGTGCTGAATTCAAGCTGTAGCACTTGAGAAGTGTGTCCTCAGGTCTTCTTCTTTAAGCTTGAAAGATAGCTTTTTCAATGTAACACATGAACGTTGTACAAAAAGGTTTGATTGAACAGAGATCATTAGACCTCCAGTAACTTAAACTGCACATGCAAATGTTGCTTGTTACTACTGTGCTGAAAGTCTTTTGAGCATCGACATTCAGATTTTAGAGTGTTTGTAGGATGTTCTTCAAATCCAGTCCTTAATACTATTTATATAATCTCAAGCTATGACCAGCAGAAATCCAACTAAGTGAATACTGCTCTGGCTAAATAATAAAAATCGATTTTCACAAATCGTTTGAAATAGTTGTGTGTCAATTTGGAGAGGAAAGAAATGTGGACAAACTGACTACTATTTTACAATCTGTCTGTTTCCAATCCTACTGTTGTATGATATGGTGTTCTACAACCATAGTGAGGTGTTTCTCTTCCTGAAGGAGTGAATCTATAAATGGTGCTATTTGATAGTTTTGTAGATTTAATTTGTATTGTCTGAACCGAAGATAGCTTTCCAAAATTCAACTTACGCATGTGTGTTTCTACAAAAATATAGTTGAGTTATAGATGAGTCAATTTATTAGTACAATACTTTTGAGAGCATATGCATATATTTAAATCTTGGGTAAGTAATTATGGCTAGTTCTGATACACATCTTTTGGAAGGAGTTTTAGGAAGGATGACCTATTCTCAATGACTTTCTCTCTGATAGGATTCTTTTTGATTCGTTGCTGCTGCTCAGACAAAATTCATTCAATCTCATCACTACTGAGTATCTCTGTACCTCTCATAAGTATGAAACAATCTTGCTCCTTTAGAATTATGGCAGAAGTACATTCAAGGACAGTGAGATATTAGCAAATAAGGTATTTCAGAGAGCATGCAACAGGACTGCTCTCAAAAAACACTGGCCAGCTGCCTGGCTCCCACTGGCACCCTCAGCATGAGAATGGAGGAAGGACTCCATTTCACTCCTCCAAAAACTTTTAGATCAAAATCATTCTAGTGCCAGGCTTCATAGAGCTTCTAATAGAGACATATATAGTTAGTTGTTTTTCAGAGCTTTCTAAAGATGCCTGTTTGACAGAATAGATTTTCTTGAAAGAAGGAATTTCAGAAAATGATAGAGTTGTCAAACTGACGGCTATTTCACAGGATGAGCAAAATTTGATACACATCTAACAAAAATCCACTACAATCCATCCATTCTGCCCAGAATTCTGCTGGAGGAAATGAATGGCAAGTCTGCTTGGATTTACTCTCTTACCTCAAGGGATAACTGATTAAATATTTCAGAATAGGAATAATCTATTACAGAAAAATTATTTCCACATCTATTCACTTTTTTTTTTTTTTTTTTTTTTTTTTTTTTTAAGGGTGCATATTGGCAGAGGCTGCCACTGACTTCAGCATGTAGGCTTCGCTTGTGTTAGCAAGACAGCCGTTTATCCTCTCTCCCTTCATGACTCACCACTGAGCGTCCTGCAGAAGGAGAGCAGGAGCCCATCATAAGGGATGCTGAGAGATTCCGAGAGGCAGAACATGAGCAAGAGATTCAGTGACTTCGCTGTGATTTCTCAAAAAACTAATCAGATGGAGGGCCTAGCCCAATTCACAAACAATTTCAGAGTGAAATAAATGAGGAAGCAACACAGACCAGGTTGAGGTATACAGTATATCTCTACGTGCAGACTGGTCCCAGTGGTGGAAAAGTTTCTGTCTTGATAGCTGTGAGGCTCCCAGAGAAATGCATCTGTCAAGGCCTAAACATGCAATAGTTTGTAGGGCTTTCACTGACCTGATGTTATTTGGTTAAAGAAAGCATGAGCTGTTTATCCAAGCCATCTTAAATACGCTAAAACTATGAGTTATGCAGTCTAAAGGGCTACAGTAACCATCACAACACAGCACAAAATCTTGCTTAGAGGCATTCTTTATCCTTGGAGGCTATTTAGTCAACCTTTTACTGATTCAAATGTGTTTTGCCTAGAATATAAATCATGTTATTTTTTTCCCTTTCATGTCACTATTTCACTCTGGCAACAGTTTTGTTGACGCGCTTTGCGCAGCTTCAAAGGATCTTTGTTCCTAGGCCCAGTATCCCAGGGCTGCTAACCACAAGCCTAGTGTCAGTAAATGAAACCCTGAGTGATGTAGAAACTGGGAGTAGCAGTATTCACTGGAGCAGTTTCAATCTAATAATAATGTACTGGTTTATAAAAGATATACGATACCCGCCTTTGCCTATCGTGATGTATGGTTTGACTAAGGAAGACCAAATGCTGTGAACATGAGGACCCAAACCTCAAGGTTCCTGAGCATAGCAGAAATGACTTATTTTACATACAGAAAGAGTTTATAAAACTTACCTTGTGAAGAAGTGAAGCAAACATATTTTTTTTCCCTCTCAAATTGGCTCCAACAATTACTACCTGGTTTATTTTCTACTGCAGGGTTGTTGTACTACAAACTCACAGAGACCTTCCACTGATTGCTTGTTTTAAACCATGTGTAAATAATTTCCATATACTCTTAATGATTCAAACCTGTGATTAACTGCTACTTGGCCAAGAAAAGAAGTTAACTGACGACTGAAAATAGAGGTAAAAATTACACATTCTAGGATATTAATCTGCAAGTACAGAAAAATATCTATATATATCATTTCTGTTTACCATCTCCATATGTTCAGGCCAGCATCTTAGTCCAAATGTCACCTGTATTCATTGTTACTTTTCTATTTGAATAACAAAATATATCACCTGCAGCACTGTTGCCTCTGTTCTTCCTCATGATTTTTCCTGTCTCAAGAGGAGATTGCCCCTGAAGGAGGATGCAGTCATTTGCAGTGAGCATGGAGGTGCCTAGATTTAGCCCAGACGGTGTGTTCAGCTCAAAGAGGCACCTGAAGTCCTGTAGAAGGCACTTCATGACCAGTAAAGTGTACTTTTCACAATAATAAATACTAAAATTCCACCCAGTTCTCTTTCAGGTGCTGAAATGACCTCTGGGGAGCTCACCATTACTACTTTGGATATACATATATTATCAGGTTATCTACTGTCTTTGGCTTGAACTTTCATGTTCAAAATGTGCCTCCAGATGAGTTAATCCCTTCTTCAGCCTGAGAATGATGCTTGTCTCATGCCATTCCTTCTGGTGGGACACTGGCAGACAACAGCTGTCTGCTTTCATTAGACAAAAATAACAAACCTTATTTTTTGGAAGACAAAAATTATACTTGCACCAGTAGCATGCATGTAAGGAAGACTGGAATTTGAAAATATATTTAATACCCTAGGGCAGCTGAGATAACTTCTCAAATTAACAAATTAGCAAATCTCATCCCTTACAAAGGTGTATCATAACGTAGAAGTCTATGTCTGAATTACATGTCTAAGCTCTCACTTTAGATGATAGTCCACAGCAATGCAGCTTACCAAATGCAAATCCTTGCCTTCATTGAAGTGCACAGCTCAATAACTTGAATTTATAAACAAGAAGGCAGAATGTGTTGAACTAGAAGGTCTCCAGGGTTGAAAATTTCTTATTTAACTCCTGTAAAATTTTTAGGCTCAAACAGGTCTATGTTAAACATATGCACCTTGTACTCTACATTATGATACATTATCACAGCAAAGCAATTCCAAGTTCATCACAATTCCACATCTGCCTTCATTCCATATATCTTTCCAAATAAATGTTAAATTACCACAGAGTGTGCTTTCCAACATCATACATGCATGAATGTTAGTAAGGAATGGCTGTAGAAAACATATGAAGCATCAAATGACCCTCAAGAAAACAGGCAGTTTTCTGCAGCACTGTGCAGCCTTCTCTGTAAACAGGAAGAAAAGGATGGAAGATCTGTTTGTTTTAAGAATGCCTGTATTGACCATCCTCTGCCTTCAGGCTTCTCTCATAACTGGGTTAGAATTGCCTCTATGGACATAGATAAAATCATAACAGCTACATTTTGTACACATTCTGTGCACTCTAAGTATGTTAGAGCCATAAACTACTGTAATGTAATTTAAAGACTGCCATCTCTGAAATTTCTTCTCCTGCTGCTGCCATTTTTTTTATAGTGTTGTAAATAGCATTTTTGCAGAATTTACAATACTGCCAATGAATGAGAAACCTCTTAAAAAGCTGACAGTTTTAGATCACTTCACAGCTATTCGTTTAAAAATAACTATTTAATGACCTTATTCCCAGAATTACGTATGTAAATAGGTTTCTGTCAACTCACAAGTGGCCAGAGAACAAAGCACTTGTTAAGGAACAATGTGATACTAGAAGAGATTAATGAGCTTCTGCATACGGATCCTTTAAACCCCCTGCTTTGCAAGTAAGAGATACTTAAAGTACTTTAAAAAATCTATGTATTTTTTTCTCAGTGTTCTGTGGATTTGCATGAAAATCAGTTTGGTTGAGCTACTGAGGAATTAACAGGACTGACAAAACAGTTGTGATAAAATTACCCTAATAAACTCATTGACTGCCTGCTCGGATGGGGTCATTGGAGGATCGTCGATGACTAGGAAAACCCTGTTACACCTGCTGCTTCACCCTGTGGGGGTGATATTGATTGTAATTAATTTGCATTTGGTTGCACCTGTGTGCTGTCCTGCTCATTAAAGAGACCTCTGCCTGATGTTGTTGGTAGTGCAGGTTAAACAACATTGAGTACCCAAGAGGTAACACCCAGTACTGTTAAGAGAAAGACTGTTCCAAAGTCCGTAATCCCAGAACAGGTTAAGCCAATGTACACAGGGCCTCTTTGGTGTGTTTCCTACATTCTCCATGATCTGCAGGATCCCTAATGATCGGCGGCCATGAAGTAAGAACAACTTAGAAAGTTTGAATTGTATATTGAGTTATTGGGTGGTTCAGAATCTCCCCGGATAGTTTGCTCTTCACTGAAAAGGTAAGTGAACAGATCTTGATGAGTACTGCTATTAATAACCTTTCTGAAATCATATTTTTATAAATGATTGTGTTCTAAATGAGTTTAATGTTGCTTGTGCCACATTAGCTCGGTTTAATTACTCATGGGCAACAGAACAGTACAAACAAGACCTGAATATGATGAGTCCTGTGATGGTCTGTGAGTCAAAAAGAAAAGCATAGCAGGCACAGCAGAAGAGCCATGCCTGAAACTGCTGGGAAGTACAACATGACTTGTCATGGACTGATTGGCAACATGTGCCAATATTTGCTTATAAAACTCCTAGTAAAGGAGAGTGGGGGCTGGAATGACATTGTTAGGTGGCTGTTTGACAGCATATGAAGGAAGAGGACTGGAGGGGTGATAGTGCTACATGAGATGCCCAGAGGCTGACCTTGAGACTACAGGGAACAAAGCTTTCATTCACCTTGATACTTGTGCTTTCATGGGCAAGCACCAGTGACCAGTGCCAATTCTAGCTCTTGTACCCTCTAGCCCCAAACAGACACCCTACGGTGCTATTAAGTGTTCCTGTCAAAGAAAAAAAAGGGTTTAGTTATATACACAGGTCTTAGACTCACATATTTTTAAAGGTATTAAAAAACCAAGGGTGTAAAATCCTTGGCTTGAAAATAGAAGTGAGTCTTGGAAAAAAAAAAAATAAATAAAAAATAAGAAATGTCCTGCAGTAAATTCTTGTGAAGAAAATGTTTGATATTGAATACGAACTTTAAATCTAACCAAGAAAGAACAAGTGAAATCAAATAAATTCAAATATGAAATAAAGTGCATATTCTTAACCATGGAGTAATTAAGCAAGAATCTGGTATACATGAAATGATGGATTCACTTCATCCCTTGAAGTTTTCACAGTAGGACTGAGCGTTTTTCTCAACGAAGTGAGCAGTGAAGGAGCATCTGGGTGCTCATCTGGGAGCAACAGTCTATGAAATGCATGAGATCACAGTATGCAATACATCATTGCTTTTAAGCTGTAGGACTTTTTATTTGCCTGTAGGTTTCTCAATGGATGAACTGAGAGAAACAAGGGGGCAAATAAAAGCAAAATAAGCTAAACATTTACCAAAGGAGATAAATGAGTCCTAGCCATTTTTAGGGCACCGACATAACTTATGTGACCTGTGCTCAAATGACTTTGTACTTGTGTGACCATCAATACTACTATGCACTTGCTAGTGCTGTTAGTGCTGCTGAGGAAGTTGGTTGCAATAGGGCCTTGGAAAATGAAATTTTTTTCCTTTTTGTATTCTCCATAAAAAGAAACTGACTGCAAGCAGAAGACACCTTTCCTCAGAAAGCAGTGGCAGATCCAGCTTATATGTATCCAAACTTCATGCCTCAACTAAGTAGTGACTTCTGATGAAGAAGCCCCAGGCTAACCAGCTGCCATCATCACTGCTGTTGGAGGGACTAGCTACAAGGAAGGAAGCTACTTTTAGAGGAGATTCTATGAGGAAATATTCTGGAGGTAGGAGGAAAAGTTGTCTGCAAAAATATATTACAGGGATATCTAGCATTGCCATCAACTGTAAAAAAGAAAGGAAACCTTAGTCCCTGAATGACTTACAAACTCCGAAGCAAAAAAAATGAACCAACCACAACTTCTAAATATACATTCTTAAACAACAAAAGATAAGTTGTAATAACATTAGACTTTTACCAGTAATTATACATTTCAGTGTAATTGAATTATTCATTCAGTTGTTAGCATATGCAAGTTAAAACACGCTCTTCAAATCATACTGTTCTCCCTCCCTGAGAATGTCCAGTCTAAAGACACCTTCACCAAATACTGTGCAACTTACTGGAACGATTCTCAAATAAAATCTCCATTAAAAACAAAAACAAAAAACCTAAGCAAACAATCCATTAATAAACACCCCCCAAAGAAAATATTCATGATCTAAAACCTTGGGTAACTTCAGTTATTTCCTTTATAGGTCAGCAAGTTTATCGTCACTTTCTTTATCACACCAACAGAACGGGAACATCCCACAACAGGGCTGCAGCCATGGCTTCCAGATGATGTTATACACAGACAGCTGCTGTGGGACTGCAGTCAGTGTCCTGCGGTGCTCTTCAATGGCTCTCCCAATCCGCTCGATTACAGCGTCAAAGAGGGGCTCGGTGTCAGCTGACAGAGGCTGGGACTCAGAAGGGTCTCGTGAGAGGTCAAACAGCAGTGGAGGGTCATGATGGGTCACGCCTTCTCCAAAACATGGGCAAAATCCTCTGTCGTAACAAGCTCCAGCCCCGAGTGGACGGAAGTTTGGGGTTACATAATGAGCCTTCCAGACAGCTCCACCTGCCAGGAAAGAAAAAAGGCTCAGAATGATATTGATGGTTATTATCACCAAGCATCAGAGGACTGAATGTTTTCCTACGGTTAATTTTTGTGAGATTGGTTTGCACATTGGGTCTACATTAACTACTCGATAGAGTTTTGTAATTTCATTTAAATTGAATGACACAAAATATAAACTAATACTGTAAAATGATTTCTGATTTTTCTAAATTTCTTCAAAATTTTTCAGCAAATATCACTTATGCCTATTTTTGTTATTTTACATAGACAAGAAAAAAAGATTTGGGGTTTTCATGGCTTGTTCCTTGTTAGGGTAGGTCAGACAAAGGACTGAGACAAAGACTTCTGCCTGAGACAAGGAAGGCATGGATTCTCCAGACCTTGCATTCAAATAGATGGATGGGCAAGACCCATCCTGAACTCCAGTATTCTGCTTGGTACTACAGCTTACTACTGCTTATGTCGCATACTTAGAAGCCATGAGCAAATACTTTGTGTCACAAAAGTACAGGCAATGTTCTTTATCATCTTACACATGGAACTATTTGGAAAGTTTGAATTCCTCTCCAAAATGGGTAAACAAGTCTGTCCTACTGTAGACTAAATTGAGATCTTGGGCAATAATAATTGTACTCACTGTCCTTCTGGTGCCATCGCACAGCATGTAAATGAGTGCCACAGTAATGAAACAGGAACTTGTGCTCTGAGTGCTCAACTGTTCCTTGTAGTAAAGGCATCAAATCCCGGCCATCAATTACTCTAACAGAAAAAATGGAGATCATCAGATTGGGGACAGCTGTTCAGTTCTATATTCCCTCTGGACACCTCGGGTTGGAATTGACAGCTCTGAACAAAGAAGATGCTTGTAGACTATAAGCAGATGTTGAATCTCAAATGCAGAGAAGAGGTGACTGAGCTAGAGTGACTTATGTGCCTAGAAAAGGAGCAGGAGTGGAAAAGAAAATGTCAGACCCTTAGAATATATTTCAGAAATAGGTTTTCTATTATCTTGAGAGAAAAGGAGGAATAAGGACACTTGTTTGTACCTGTCCTGAGGTACTACTCCTCCAGCCAAATGAACTACTGTGGGATAAATGTCCATAAGGCTGGTAGGTTCACTGATCACTTTGCCTGCAGGTAACACTCCTGGCCATCTAAATATTCCTGGGACGCGGATTCCTCCTTCCCAGCCTCCCATAGCTTTTCCACCTTTCATTGAAAACAAAACAAAACAAAACAAAAAAAAAAACACCACATTTTCATTAAAATAAATGCTTTATTTAAAATAAAAAGAAATTTTAGATGAATGCTCTGTATTAGCATAAACTCTCTATCTTATCTTCTTGAGTTTTCCTCTTAGAGTTTACCACTAAGCTCCTTCTCATTAGCACCACTGATAACGTATTGATTCAATCACTCCTTAAGTTACCTTCTACTCTCACTCCTTTTTGTTGTTTTATAAGCATGTTGCAACATTAGAACTCAATGTGGATAAAATTTTTAGGTTTAAAGTGATTTCCCAACACTGTTCTCCTTTGCAACCATATGAAATACTTGCTGCAGTTAAAGCAAAGTTTCAGATAGTATCATATTTATGGATGTTAAGCATGTGTAATAACGATTAATTTGTGATCAGTTGCCCCTTAAGGAAGAGCCAGTTCGAAAATCATAGAACTATTTGCACATACTAGAATTGTGTACATTTTTGTATGCATAATTATCAACTCCCAGTGATAAAAACCTGTTAATTCTGAAACATGCAGTCTTACCTAAGCTTTAGTGGTACCCTGAATACTGTAGTAGTTGTTGCTGGGTTGTCACCATCTTACCTCTGTATATTCCATTCCAACCACCCAGCTGCCTTTTGCCTTCTTGTCTCTCCAGCCATCCACCATGATCAGAGGCAAAGTAAACTAGAGTATTTTTTTTCAAACCTTCCCTGTCAATAGCATCTAGAACCTGCCCTGCAAACACAAGAATGCATATATATTTAAAAATTAAAAATATAGTTCACACAATATACCTTTTAGCCTCTGACTTGCAAACATTTATCTATGTACGTATGGCCAATGTTTAAAAGAAAAGTTTTGCAGGATGGAGATTTACATTTGTTATTTCACTGTCTACAAAAGCAAAAAATGGTGATGTGCTGTAAATCTTTTTATAATTAGCATTTTAGAAAAAGAGTGCAAGAATGACAGTTACAGACCAGGAGCCTCTATTGTAAAGGAGAGAATTATGTAAGTAAAACGTTATTCAAGGCTTCAAAAACTTAGATTCTGCATTTGCAGAATGGAAAGGCTCACTTGATCAAAGACTCTAGAAAATAAAAAGCTAACAGTGTAAACCAACAGTGACAGATATTAGGACTTTTTTTCTCCCCGCTGTTAATTCTGTTCCTTGTTCTTCTACTGACAGCTGCATTTTTATTATAAAATGCGTTATTACACTTCATTGTGCACAGCTAGACGTTAAGTAGCTGGAGCCACTTTTATTTGCTGGTGACTTACCCACCATCCAGTCCATCTCCTCTACATTGTCTCCATATAAGCCATGGCTACTCTTCCCAAGAAACTTCTCTGATGTGAGTAGAGGGGTGTGAGAGTGTAAAAATGAAAGAAAGAGGAGGAATGGCTTGTGCTTATTTCTAAAAAACAGAAATCAACACTTGGTTACTAAGAGAAAGGGTCTCAGTACTTACAGAGCTCAGTCATAATGGAAAATGGTATTATGATTTACATACATATTCCAATAGTAAACTCAGAAACGTCTTACACCGATTTGGATCTGTCTGCAAAATACTGTTTTTTTTTGTTTTCTTTTGTTTTTTTTTCCCCATTGAGTCACACATAGAAAAGTTTCATACTGAGGCTCCACTTTCTGCTATTGCAAACTATCACAGTGGTACTGAAGTGAAGAGATTTGTCACCTGCCAGTGACTTCCCACATAAGTCTTCGTGATATAGCTAATTCATCGCTTTTCTTTCCCTTGCTGGCAAACACATTTCTCCTATCATCTGCCATTAAAGAGAACTGGCCCTAACATGGAGCGCAGTTGAACCTTACTACTGACTGGCTGCCAGCCTGTTTTGACCCCATTTAGTAGAACTGGCCCCTCAGACAGTTGTTTACCCATCACATTATGTTTTTGTCTAGCTGCATGTGTGACATTTTGTCCTGAAGGATACTGTGAGAAACAGATACTGTGAGAAACAGCTCTGCTGAAATCCAGAAAGATTACATTAACTGGCTTCCCTTTGTCAACTACATGGGTAGCTTTGTCAAAAGAAAAGAGATTAAGTTGATTAAAAAGGACTTTCCCCTCATGAACCCGTGTTGGCTGTAGCCAATTACTGCACTGTCTTTTGTTTTAGTACTATAGAATCATTATTAGCATATATTACTATTCGTTATTCTATCTTCTGTTAAAGAATATACAGAGACCTCACAGAGGAAAATGCTGTTTAAAAGTTTAAAGACATGCAGAAAACCAGAATAAGTGTTTGTAACAGAAATTCACATTACCTTTCAATAAATGAAATGGCCTCTCTCAAAATAAAAGATGTAGTCCTTTCTGTCACCATTGGCTGCTCAGTGACTTCATGGTTTCTCATTATAATGCAGTTCCAATATCTTACAAATCCATAACTTGAGAACCAGGACACAAAAAAAAGAAGACTAAACAGAGCAAGGCAGGTCACCGTTTTCCAGTGAACAGAAAACAAGCCGGTGAGTTTCCCTAGGGCAGTGGTGAGCGTAGCGAGGGCAATCATCTGAGTATAAAGCCAAACTTTCCTTCTGAAGGCTCTATCCATCTCTGGTTCTTCTGTTGTTTGGCAGTCACTTATTAGCGTAAAAGGCATCCCATAGAAATAATCAAACCCATGGTTCAAAGGGTGATGACAATGGTCATTTCGGTGTTCACAGTTAACACCTAGATGCCACTTCCCTGAAAATACATATTATTAAAAGGTAAAGAAATAATATGTAAAAATGAGCTTTTCTTCATTAAAACATTTCTCAAAAAAATGTTTGTTTTTTTTTTTTTCTTGCTTGTGCAACTTCTTCATCCCACAGATACATACTTAAGTATGCATGGATAAAATGGTGTGTATCTTATAACTGATGAACGTTAACCACTGTAAATTATAAATTTCCACCAGAGTTATTGGTTCTCTGTATACATATTCATGCCTTGATCATGTAGCTATGATCAAATACAAATAAGTCTGCACTATGAAAAGAACTAGATATATGGAAAGAATCAGTTTTTCATAACTCTACAAAATGTATGGCCTTCTTGAAGATGAAATGGTATGAAATGGGAGAAGGGGGACCATTGGAAAGCACATGGAAAAATAACACTGTTCTATTGTCTTTTTACTTTCAAGATGCTATGAAGACTTGCTTCTGGAAAGTTTTTAATAACTTAATGGAAGGATTTCAGCAAGACTCAGTGATGCATGGTGTGCATCAAATAGCATACATCTCAACAGTGGTTTTGTCAGGTAAACCACAGGATCCAGGGCTTACGCTCAAGAGGTCAAGATTCATCATGAAACTGTATATGTTTAAGTCAGTTTGTTGATAATATTATCTCCATATCCTGAATGAGAATATATATATATATATTTTGCTGTTTATTTGTATTTAATCATAAACAGTCAAAGTGTTTTTCTTTTAAAGTCTTCAAACATCAAAAGGAAGACCTCGTGGCATTTTACAATACCATATGTTCTTTTTTTTTATGATCAGATGTTCACTATTATGATGAATAGCACATCAAAATTATGCTTTTCCTTCCTTTTTAAGTTTATGCAATCAGACTGGTTAGGTACTTACACAGAAACACAAGTCGTCTCCTTTGGCTCAAACACTGAGGCTCAAGAATATCTGAATGAAATGACAGGAGTCTTGTGCAGGAGGTGCAGCTTAATTACTTCTTACAACCTCTAATGCAATGGAGTACTTGGATGTCAGATTTATAGATCAAAATGAACCCTCAGAATTTTACTAAAAAAACTAATTTGCAACCAATTCTTATTGTGGATTAAAGAACTATGCACTTACTGAAATACATCATCCTAAACAAAGAAAGAAAGTTATTTTTTTGGATGTTAATATAAAGAAAGGGGAAAGCTATATTCTAGGTGCATGAATTATTTACAGCCAAAATCTATATTCAGTTTACCTCTTAACATATTTAGAACCAGCTGTAAAATGAAACAGGTTTGTAATAAACATGTAGATGTGTTGGTCATAAATACAGGTGCAGCTAAAGTATCCTTGGACTTCAGATGTACTTTGACACCTTAATCTCTAGTTGAGTTTGATAAAGGTTTCTGACATGCTCCAAAAAGCTCAAAACTACAGAAGTTAAATTGTCTAATAAGGATAAATTATTCCTTGAGGGTGTATGTTATACAGCAGTGGCTTTATGACTTACAAGGACTCTACAAAGCATTTCCTGACATCAAACCACAGTTTATCAGTAGGATTTAACTATGCAATTAAACTGATTGTGCTCAGAACAAAGCAATGACAAACCACTCAGCTGCAGCAATTAAGCGGCCATTCAATTGTAATGATATGGACAGATGTTATTTAAGATTTCTTGTTTCATGACTTGAATGTTATTTATTCTTATGGTTTCTTCTGGTAGTTTTTTATTTTGCTTTTATGTCACTATACCACCTAAAAAGTTCATATAATCAGAATCTGTGAATCTAGATAAACTACATGACTAAAAGACACTCTCAGGGAGGTGAATCAACAGGAGGGGAATCAAATCTTTGAAAGGGTAGATAACAGCAGGACAAGGGGAAATGGTTTTAAGTTGGAGGAGGGAAGATTGAGGTTGGATGTCAGGGGGAAGTTCTTTACAGAGAGAGTGGTGAGGTGCTGGAACAGGCTGCCCAGAGAGATTGTGGATGCCCCGTCCCTGGAGGTGTTCAAGGCCAGGTTGGATGGGGCCCTGAACAACCTGGACTAGTATTGAATGTGGAGGTTGGTGGCCCTGCATGTGGCAGGGGGTTGGAGATTCATGATCCTTGAGGTCCCTTCCAACCCTGGCCATTCTGTGATTCTGTGATAGCTGAAATGCCAGGGAAAATGGTGGCCCATTTTGCTAGATACCTCCCAGGTGGGATGCAGCAGTCTCCCCACAGGACAATTCCTTTTCAAAGTGGGGACAAATCTGATTATTTCATTAGTGATTAAACGCTGATGCCAAGCTGAAGAACTTGGCTAATGGGCACAGGCTATTTTACAATATTGCTACAAATCCAACAGAAAGATTTGTTAATATAGAACTTAAAATGTTTAGAAGGCTTTACTTTGTTTGCTGTTGTTCTTTATGTCTCCAATTTATTCTGCTGGATGAATATAAATCCATTGCTGCAAACATTTTTTTTGCAGTAAATTCAGTTGCACAACTGTTGTTTTTTTTTTGTGTGTCAGTCATAGATTTTTGCTATGGGCATTTAGAGGCTTGGATGAAGTAGGGCAAATCATTGAATATTCATCTCCGGAACTTTTGTGTTTCCTCAGTTCTGCAGTACCATGTGACATATCTAAGATAAATAATCATTTGAAACTGCATCGTGAGGAAAAGTTACAACTATATTAAAAAAAGCCTGTAAAATATAAAGTAAAATGGAATTTCTATTAATGCTGAAGGATGTAATGTTTTGTGGGTTTTGCTTAAATACTGGTGAACTACAAAGGCGTGATGTACTTAAAAAGAAGTAATTGCTTTGTTTCTGTTTTTGAAAGACCAAATCCCATGACATTTTGAACTGATTCCGCTGTTTTAAGCAGCAGCTGTTCCCTTCTGTGCAAGTTGCGAGTCTGCTGTTTTCCAAACAAACCATAAATATGCATATTTACATGAAACTCATGCATTTGCTTTCTTGTTAAATAGCACTGGAACAACCTGTAGAATGGCATTCAGTTAATATATTTAACAACATATTTTCCAATATATTTTTTGATGACCTAATGTCAACATGCTTGAAAGCAGGCCAAGAGTAGAGGTCAGACATTTCTTCTTTTATGAGATTCTTTTTGGTCAGAACATGCTATGCTAGGATCAGGAAATACAAATATTACTGCTGAGGTATAGGCATTTGCTAAAGAAACCAATGGGTTTGAGTGAGATTTATGGGTGAAACACAGTGTAAGCCATTAGGTATTAGGAGGAAATTTCTTTCTCAGAGAGTGATGAGGCATTGGCATAATTTGCCCAGAGAAGCTGTGGTGCCCCATCTCTGGAGGTGCTCAAGGGCAGGTTGGATGGGGCCCTGGGCAGCCTAAGCTGGAGGAGGGCAGCCCTGACCATGGCAGGGGTTGTGGCTCGGTGGGCTTTGAGGTCCATTCCCACCAAAGCCATTCTGTAATTCTATGACTGATCCAGTGATTCAGAAGCGTTTCCATACCGATTAGTCCTGTGCTGTAGCCTTGTTGCTGCAGTATTTTGGCAAAAGTGGTCTCATTTGGAGGGAGCCCTCCTGAGCCACCATTCCAAAAAATAACACGGTAATTGTTTATAGCATCCATTCCTACAAAATAATAGTAAAAAAAAACTCAATAAGTATAACTGGTAGTTTTATTAAATGGACTTCCTTGTTTCCTGGTTTCATTGGTATTACAGGGTTAAATATTTGTCCTAATGCTGTTAGCTTGGGGACATGAATCTAGGACAGTGAACAAGGACAAGAAAGAGTTAAATCTCTCCACTGCATGATAGCTATCCTCTGCAGCTCACACTGCACCATTTTAATCTGCACTGGCACAGTTACACAGATGTATTTATATGTTGCAGTAACATCCAGGCTGCAAGCAGTGCACTGGCCTAGTGTGGTGGTGAGGACAGGGAGCACAGGAGGGAGATTTTGGACCTCTGTCACCCTCAAACTCCATCTTGCATATGGCTGCCTGGGAACTCAAAATACTCTGCAGAGTGGCAGAGCTACTACTGTATGGCTGCTGAAACCCACAGAGAAGCTACATGGCACCATGGTCTTCTCCACATCTACAGGTTTACACCCTGTTACTCAACTTTATATACTGACATAACCCTGTCATATGATGTAATGTAAAGTATGAAATGCCATGGAAGCACTGCATGTCTTGGCCTTGCTGTTACAGTGGGAGACAAGGTCTATACAAGCGCATGTGCATTTTCCAGTCTCAGTGCAAGTTATCAGTACAAAAATAGGATTACACATTGGCTTCAAAATGCCTCAGGAATGAAGACAGTGAGGATCATTTGCAATAGGACCAGTAATACAGTCACTGCCAGAAACATACAGAGCTACTTGTTTATCATACTTCTTCAGTTCAAGAAAGCATTTTGATAGAATAGTAGTTTTAAATCAAAAACAGAACTGAGAAAAATAATACAGCTGTCAAACTGTAATTATGTAGGACAGATGCATTCTGATCCACAGATAACAAATCTGTTCTGCAAACAACTTGCTCTGCACCCAGACTAGAGGGAACAAACAGAAATCTACAGAGATCTCTGCAGATCTTTGTAATGACTTATCTGAAGGTAATAAGCAGTACCAATTCCATTCTAGCTGCGCTAGAGCACCAAAAGGCAAACAGAGTTACTAGGTGATGGGGAGCAATCTACTCTGCAGAGCTGGCTTTCCCCCTGCCCCCTCAAGGCTGGTTCATTGTACCCCATAAATACAGATACAACATCAAAGGTATTAGACCTAGCTGGTGAGTCTTCATGTGCCTTCATGTCCACAGCACTCTCATTTCTTTTGTGGTGATCATATAGCACTGTTCCATTCAGCAATAAAGTAATGTTTAAAGGCCACTTGGCTGTGCAAAGCAAACCTGATCGAATGGGATATCTGCCAGTGAGAAACGCTGCTCTGCTGGGGGTGCAAAGTGGAGCTGCAGAGATGTGTTGGGTCAGCTTCACTCCTTCCCTTGCCAGGCGATCAATGTTTGGAGTCCTAAAAGCACAACCAGCATTGTCAGATATCAATCGTAGAGCCTTCAAAGGAATGGGAATGAGGAATAATACACTTACCTGTTTTGGGAATCTTTTTTGTACTTGAATTATTTTATCTTTTTTATTTTATTCAAGATTAGATTTTTTCTCCCCTTCGTTAAAAAGAAAAAAAAGCTGTCTGGATACATTTCAAGACAATTATTCCTTCTTATTTCTTACCATTTCATATGCTACTGAGGTTGTTCGTGAATGGCACCCCACTGCTATTGAAGAAAAGAACTCAAGCCTTGAGGATATCTTACGCTAGAGGCCAAGCCATGCAGAGATGACTGCCAGAAACTGCTGGTTGGTGTTGATCAGGGTGAGATTCTGATAACTTTTCTGGCTTAGCAGGGTAATCACACAAAGTTTGGTGACAAGCTGGTAGAAGGCCAAAAGGCATTAATGTGGCATGATTTCCAAAGAAAAGGCAAACTCTATGTCCTCAAATTTGTAAACAGAAATATTTTCTATTAACATAATTCACATCAGTGATTCGCTTGATGAATGACAAAGCTCTTGAAAGAGGATGCAATATTTCTATCTTCAGATACATGCAAGTGCTTAGCGTTTCTCAGTTTACATATTCCCAGATAAGAACAGCTCTGCATAGCAGAGCTGGCCCTGGGAACGCCCTCTAGGGTGTAAGATACTCCAGGTAGTGTTATTTACATTTACATAGTGACTCCCATAGGAAATCTCCCCATTTCTGCAGTAAATGAATTTGAAGACTGCTGTAATGGCTGGTGATGGGCAGAAGACTGAAGGCTTGCATCAAATATCAGCTCTGTTCATTAATATGCTGTTTCCTTACCTGATAGTATCATTCCCGTAGCAACCTACATCCCCTATACCAAGATCATCAGCCAACAACAGGACAAAGTTTGGCTGAGTGATAATGGAAGGCTGTGTCATTAGTGGCTGCAGAAGCAGACTGAAAATCAGGGCTTTGAGCAGGCATGTCCTGAAACACAGGAGAAGGAAGGAAGCCAATGATCTGACCATTCATCCCTCTAATATTACAGTGGTAAAAGCAAGAACGAACCAATCAAACAAACAGAAAATCAGATTGTGAGTATGCTTTACAGAAAGCCCATTCTTTTATAATACAGTGTTCTGTCATTATTATATAAAGTTAGATGGCTTCAGATTTAATAATAATATTAAAATATTTCATGAACTTTTTCGTACCAATGTGACATTTGTTGCCAAATCATTTCTGCAATTGTAGCGTTCAGATCCTGTAAAACCAAGAGAAAGAGCCTGGTTAAATCTGCATCTTTCTAGTTGTCACTGCCATAAAAATAGATAAAAAAAAAAAACTTAATCAAAGCCCATCAGCATCCATTTACTTGCTTTAGTTTGACTTTGATCAGCTTGTAAATGAAGAAGAGTAAAAGCATTTGTATTATTTTTATTGATAGGATGTCTTCATTTCTTAGAGGAATTTTGCTCTTTTGTGAAGATGTTACACTTAAAATAGCAAAATAATTCTCCTTTATTACACAGCTCAGCTTTTTAAAAAATAGTATTTAGTCAAAAAGAAGTCAAAATCTTTTTGAAATCCCATCTTTTCTATCATTTATTTTTTCTGTAATCACTGCAATAGTAACAACCTGCTGCTTCTTCACATAACGTGCCAAGTTTCCTTTCAGGCTCATGAGATAAATCTTCAGCCATATAATCTCTAGTCATACTCTTTCAATGAAGAACAGAAGACACTACATTTGTGTCCTCTTATTGTATGACTTCAAACTCCAAGCTGAGCTTTTTTCACCTTTGTATGTATCAGATTTTGGGGTTCTGTGCTATTTCTCCCCTCTGTCTACAGCTTTCTGCAAAGGTTCCTATCGGGATTTTTCTTTGACTTTGAGGGCAAGACAAACTGTTTTAAAGTTAGAAAAATGATCCTCTATCCCAGGCTTTTCAATAGAATCCTTTCAATTTTATCTCGTGTCTTGTGGAACCATCCCATGTCCCACTTTTCAAAATTGTGCTGGTTTAACATTTTGTTTCCCAGAAACGATAATATTTAGCATTTTAGTTAGTAATCATGGTTAATACATTTTATTCCTCAGTGTTATAAGCTTCAATGGGAAGATTTACTCCTCTATACTTAGAAAATCATTATTCGGCCATTTACAATACCTCAGTACTGATACAACGTTGCTATCTACAGACACTCAGACTTCTGCACCTTGGCTTTTGTCTTCGCTGCAAGACAGATATTGGGGTATACTGCAGTTTTATATATGCATACTATATGCCTCCAAAAGTCAAAATTAATGGGATGTGGAAATACTCAAATTTAGGTGTAATTTCTTATCTCAACCTGCCTGTGCTTCATAGTTGGATTATCTTGCTTCAAAGCATGGAACTCCAGGCTGGACTTCTTAGAAGCTGGCTGTGAATAGCAGGCAATGTACAGAAAACAGCTTGCTGCACTGCCTGACAGTTACCCCTGCCTGGCCACTGCCTCACTGACGGCAGTGGGAATGCTGCCACAGAAACCTTGGTAGCTCCTGGGGGGTACGAGGGCTTGTTGGAGAAGTTCTCCTAGTTCATTAGCTTTTTGAGAAGTCAGCAGGGGCCCTGCTGTGGGCAGCCAGCTTCTCTCAGGCCTGGCTTTGAGTGCTTTGGAGAACCAACACATTGAGGGGCCTCCATGGCCAAGATGCCACAAGCAGCTGCTCTCACCTGAACTGAACACAGCTGGAAGCAAAGTTCTCCTGTCTCATTAGTTAGCACCTCCAGGAGTAGTATCTCTTTCTTCATCCATTTTAATAATCCTGAGGAGAAACAGCTTGCAAATCTTCTATAGTTTACTGTTTTCCTTTACTGACTGAACTTGTAAAATCTCTTTACTTCTCTATCAAAATTCTCACAAGATAAACATTTACATTTTCAGCTACACCAAGATTCACATTTCCCAACAGCAGCAGCCAGTTGTGACATCAGCTTGGCAGCGCTCCTTGAAGGCTCTCACAAGTTATATTCCATTCAGTTTGGTCCTTCTCAGTCTGTGAAAATTTCTTCTAAAATTTCCTAATTTATAGACTTCATTTAGGTAAAACAAAACAAAACAAACACAAAACCAAAAAACAACAAAACAGGCACATTCAGGATAAATATTCTGCAGCTAACCGCTCTCACTTTGAACACAGACATGAATGAGAACAATGCTGTTGTTAAGGGAAATGCCTTCTGAACACTTCCTTGAGATATTTTTATCTACAGCAGCAAGAAACTTTTCCAAATGCCCATTAAAATGTTCCTGTGCATTTCCAGAGACAGCAACGGAATATGAATACGGTACCTGGCAGTATCAGGTTAGGCTCAATGCAGGCAGCTGAGGCACTGGACTGTGATCTTTCAGCCGACTTAAAACCATTCCAAACTTTTCAGCATGACCACTGCTACAGCAGTGCAGCTTCCCGCATCTGTTCTGAAGGCAGTCCTTAAATCTGCCCTGGCTGCTCATGCGCACTTCCCCCCAAGAAAAGCCGTGCTCTACCACACTTGGACGGGCTGACTTGTGCTGGGGTCCCTCAAGCTGTGTGTTCCTGCTGCCATCTGCACAATGGCAACATTCATGCAGGCAACAGGGTTGGGCTGGCATGCTGGAGGTGCAGCTGAATGGCTGCTTGCCCAGCCACTGGTTTCTCTCGGGAAGCATACAATCTCCTTCAGGTCTGACATGCTCCAATAAAGATGCAGTAACAGCTCCTAATAAACCTCTCCTCACTTCCACTCAGAAAAACAAAACAAAACAAAACAAAACAAAACAAAACAAAACAGAAAAGTGCTGTACTTACAAAGCAGTATTTCTTTGCCTGTGGAAATTGAGCACAAATCTTCACTTCATAGCAGCCCTGAGTGCCTGCAGCAATGACAGTATCACCTCTGCATTTGCAGTAGGATGCAGACTTAGGGTGTGGTGAGGAGGTGGAAGGAAGAGACCTGAATTTACTTATCCAGAAAATGAGTCATTTGGCTGGACATGTGAATGCTGCCTGGTTTCTTGTCAGTGCTCAAAGGAATGGTTTAGCTACATACAAGCTAGTGCGTTCTTTCTTGATTTTCTTGTTTGAGCCCTGTCAGACCAAGTGTTTTGGAAAAGATGCTATCAAACAGCTATCTTGCAGTGCCTGCAGAGAATTTCCTGTGCTTTCATATGTTAAAAGAGAAGGGACGTTTTTAGATTAGGATTTGGAGGTGCACCAATGGCAGTGCTCAGGTTGGTTTATTCATGGAGCACCTGCATGGCTGGTGTTAGCAATGTCAGCAGTGTATATTATTCCTCTCCCATTTTCTCCTGAACCCAAACTTCTGTGCTGGGATGGTTACAGTTCTGGGCACACACACACAGGAGACGTGATGTGCTTGGTATCCCTTTTCTTCTGTTCTCAGTGCCTGCTCCTTATCCCCAACCTTCACTATAGTCACCCAATCTGTACATCTCTATTTCCTATTCCCATTCATGTTAGTATTTCAAGATTCATTAACATGCAAAGGATTCCTTGTTGTCGGATGCCCTCTGCTGCTGCATGTTGTCTGAAAAAATGCACGTTTGGAGGTACTGTGTCTTTCTGTTCAGGATGCCATCAGTCCCAGTGCTGACTGGAGCAGGCTCTCATGCTTCTTATTATTTTATTGCTTCTTTTATTGCTTCTTATGTTTTTTCCATGACTTCTTACAAATTATATAGTATTTGTAATGGAGAACCACACTCTATAACTGCTATGTTATTTACTAAATTTACAGTGTAGCAGAAAATCGAGTTCATGTCTGCAGTGACATGGCAGGAATGTACCTCCTATCTCCTTGTTTTATCTAGGGCCTTCAAACCCAGAAAAAGCTGAATCAGAATACCACGGCAAGAAGCACTGCTTGAAATCTGCCTACTGGAAACTGACTCCTGGGCACAGCCATAGTGTGAGGAAGATATAGAAAGAAGAGCAGACCTTGTGGTTTAAGCACACCCCTCTTATAACAGCAACTTGTATTTATTTTGGTGTATGATCTTGGAAGGGGAGAAAGATGAAAGCCACATACAGAGGGCTTCTTCCCAAGGCCTAGGGCTCTAAGCTAAGCTAATGCTGTTTCCAAACACTGTGCTACCTAGCTCTGCCTATTTTCTGTGGAGAAATCTTCAGAAAGTCTGTATTTATTCTGAACTGGGAATGAATGTGGAAGTCTTGCACACTCTTGTCTTTTACCCTCATTTCCTTTAGAATGGGTGCTGGAGGAAGTAGCACTTACTGGCCTTTGAAATACTTAAAACATCTGAGAATCAGAAACCCCAGACTGGTAGCAGTTTTGTATAGTACGATGATTAAGAAGCTCCCTCTAGTGACTAATATATTTTTGAAATCTTGTTGCATTTCAAACAATATTCGATTCATTCTCTGCCTTTCTGGAAGTTACTGCTGCTTTTATTTTCTATTCAGCTAAAAAAAAATATATTTTTTTTTTATGAATTTTGTTCCCATTATTATTTCTTTTTCTGTTAGAAACAGTAGGTGTAAAAAGAGCACTTAAAACAGAATGCAATGGGCACAAACTGAAACATAAGAAACTCTGTCTAAACGTCAGGAAGCACTTTGCCACTGTGCAGGTGATGGAGCAGCGGCACAGGCTGCACAGAGGCTGTGGGCAGTCCTCCTTGGGCATCTCCAAAAGCTGCCTGGATGTGGCCCTGGGCACCCTGCCCTGTGGGAAGGCCCTGCTTGTGCCTTCCAGACTCAGCCATTCTGTGGTCCTGTGAACTGTGACTGACTGGATTTCCCTTGTGTGTATCCCAGCTTCTGTAAGAAAAGTAGAAGTTGGATCTCTTCAGGTAAGGGAAATCTTCAGTCAGTGAACCTCAGTGGGAAATAAATTTTCTCATGCTGCCTGCACATAATTCAGACTAGTAAGGCCTTTGTGCTGCCCTTGGTCATGCCTATATTTTGTCCCAGGTTTGTACATGCTTTTATTTCTATTGCCTGCTTCCCACTCAGGACTGTACAGCCCTGTGCTATCCACATCCACCGGTGTCTTTAATGCTCCAGGGGTTACCTGTCTCTTCTAAACCCATTATTGCTCCCACTGCTGGCCCCTCTAGACTATGCAGACTGTTTACACATCCATAATGTCTGCATGGATGCTGCTATTTAACAACTGTCGCATGTAAGTTAAATGATTAACAAGAGGTAGGTGGGCTCCCATCTTCCCTTCCACTGCAGTAAAGGTAGTCATAGCCAAATCTGTGTGAATATATATACATACCAGAATTTACAGAGCTTATTTCAAATACATAAGCTCATTTTTTTCTTCCATGAGAAAGAGAGTCGAAGATTTCAGGCAGTTGAGATGGCTAGACTAAAATTTACACTGAACATACTAGAGAAACTTCAGCAAAACAAGAATGTGCTGATCTTTCTGCTTGGGATATAGTGATGAGATCCAATAAAGATGAGCTATAAAATACAAAAGATAGATTTTTCTTTCGAAAATCTGTGGAATCAAAACATGTATCTAATACATTCTTAAAAACTCTGCCCTTTAAAACTGCTTTAACCTGTCAGAGGCTGGAATAAAGCATGTGCTTGAGGATCTGAAGGTATTACTGTCTTGTGTTTTATGAAGTTTCCAGCACTGCAACTGTTCTTGCAGATACCAAGAGCAATACTGTTAGTGAAGAGCTAGTAGATCTATGGAAGGATGGTTAGAAGTATAAACTATTTCATTTCAGACTGTTTTCTTATGCTGAATCTAAATACACTCACATGGGTGGAGACAATCAAGAAAACTATGAGAATTTTACAAAATTATTCTAGAAACATGTTAATTTATAAGATAGTGAAAAACCACATGCAGCTATTGACGCTGAAAGAACTTGATAAATGTCACAGATTTTTAATATTTCCTAAACTTGAGTATAAAGTCTAAATGCATCTGCACTAATATACTTCTTCAAAAATTTTCAAGAAGTAGAGGTGGTTTTAGTTCCCATTGTTTATTCATGAGCAATTAATAATAATGGATATTAATAACTGGGAATCATACAAAATTCTAGTAAAATAAACAGCCTGCAAACTTTGAGTATTCCCTATTCAAGTCAATTTTTTTGTCTGTTGTAAAGTGATCCCACGAAAAACAACATGAGTAAATCCACAACAGAGGAAATCTGTTACACAGCATCCACAAAGGTATGGAATTTGAGAATGCAAAAGGTCTTGAGACTCCTTAAAAGCTGGGAGCAATATCACAGAGCATGTGTTCCGTGCAGATTACACATGGCTTGCAGGGCGCAGAACAACACTTGTGTGTCTGAAAACAGCTCAAATAGTGAAGTCAAAAAGGGAGCCTGGAGTATGTTTTGGTAATAACTTCTGTTCTAAAGTTACAGAAATGCTGCTCCTTGTTACTGCAGTTCACAGGCCATCTTAAAACTGTGGTATTTTCCCGGCAATTGAGAAAAACTGTAGTTTCTGAGTTTAGCATTTCAACAGCCATGACACGATTTGTTTTCAAGCATACTAGTTGTAGTCCTTACCACTGAGAAAATAATGAAGAGATAAGAGGGTAATACTGAGCTGTACATACAAACAGTTTCTGTTAAATCAAAGTCCTTTGAAACTGTATTTTTGTATTACAAAGCATGAGGAGGAGCACTTGTCATTCAGAATTGAGAATCTATTTCATAAAACAGGACGTCTTGCTTGTTTCAGATCACAGATTTCATGAGTTATCTGCTGGAACAACTGAACACATGAACTAATGACCCAGCACTGCAGAAAGGGGACACATGCATTCATAACAGGGATGTTTGCACTCCAGGAACACAGTTTTTGCTCCAGAAATCAGTGGTGGGAAAATTCCTAATAAAGCCACATTGAAACAGATTTGCTGTGATGGTCTACATGGAACAAAAACATGGATTAGTAGCTGTGAAATGTTTTTATATCAATGGCATTTTTAAGCCAAGGCTGTACTACAGTCTTCTGCATAGCTTAGTTGGTCAAAGTTGTGACCAACCAGTTCACTGTAGGAAATCAATGACTAAAAGGAACCAAAATGCCAGAAATCAGGACATTTTTGGTACAAAATGTGTATTCAGCAGGAGTGACTAGCCAATGCCATGCCATCCAAATGCTCCTATAATGAACGTGGTCTCAATTTTTCCACTCATAAGTGTACTGTATTTTCTTTTAACATCTCACTTCTGTAGTCTTTTGCAGGGAGGTAAGTGGACAAGCATACTGAAATATCCCTGAAGTTGTTGATTGCACCTTAAGTGCTGAGATCTGGAATTCAAATACTGTAGCATCAGTAGCCTTATAAAAAGCTGAGAACTCTCTGTTTTTTCTTTTTTAAATTTAAATTGCCATTTATGTGCTGTCTCCAATTACCTATCCATTTATGAAGTTATAGATTGAATTCTTTTTCCCCCATGTGTACCCTATATTTTAATATGTCTGATTTTTCTGCCCATTCCCTCCCTCTTGGCTTTTTGTGGTTTGTAATTAAACACTATGGGTCCCTTCTTTAAGGGTTAGTGAACCAAATTCTCCATGGGTAGCTTGGGGAAGGTCACCACTAACAAGATATACCCACAGAGAGAAAGTTTATCTTTTTCACTTTTTATTTACATCTATGGAGGCATTAGGAAGTGTCTTAGAACTTGACATCTGTCATTTATTTTGTTGTTAGAAAAGTTTAAATAGTGACTTCACAGTTGATATTATATTAAGCAGATTTTCATACAAAGAACTGAAATTCCCTTCTTTCGTTTTTAAACTGAACAAGACTAATGTTTGGCAAAATAGCAAAATAATTCTTCAGGAAACAAAATTTCCTCATGCTTCAAGTGCTATGTAGTTATTAACCTTTGCAGGCATTTAAAAGATTCCTTATTTTTAGTTTTTTTCCTGGAATTTACCGGCTTGGATTTACCAATGACGCAGATCAGATTTCCCAGAAACTGCAGGCTTCCTTCCTTCCTATATTGCATTACAGACACTGGCCAGTTCCAATATATTAAACAAACCAAGAATTTCCCCTATAGTTTTATAGCTTAACTGGTCTGCAACCATAAGTGTTCAGCAATACCAAGCACTTTATTTCTGCTCTGCTGCCAAAGTCAACCTTTGTCTCTAGGGCCTTCTCCACCCTTTGATCACCACCAATATAGGCTTCATCTATGCCCAGATTTATCAAAGACCCACAGAGTCTCCAGACCTCAGATTTCTTTCCCTTGCAAACCCTTCCTTCTCCAGCTCCAATGCGCATAGCACATCCTGGCCTAAGCTTCCTTGTTCCAATCTTCACCAATGCTCAGCACTCCACTGCAGAAGACCTGGAGATTCAAGTGCTCCCTGTGCAAATCCTTGTCAATTCTCCAGCTCTGAAGAACCTTTGATGCTTTGGAGAGCTTGGTCTGTCTGTCTGACAGCTGCTTTGTGTCTGCTAACATACCTGGGGCCTGACCCTGCTGTGTCTTGGGACAGGAGCTAGTGCCTCTGCCAGCACCAGGGTTGTGCTATGTCTGCTCTCAATTTGCCTTCATCTGCCCTGTTCTTATCTGGCTATGAAGGAAAGGAGCTGTGCTTCAGGTTTGAAGCTCAAATTCTTTCAGGCAGACATAAGAACAGGGATTAACAAAATACTGGAAATGTCTTTCTGACTTCAGAAGACTCAGCTCTGATGTCTGCTGTTCCCCTGCTCATTTCTGAAAGCTGTCCAGAAGGCTGTCTTTGTTGTTTAGAGCAGAGATAGGACTTTTAATAGCACAAATACTCACATCTGTGCTTTACAGACTCTGCACTCTAATTCATTTGTATTTCTTATGCACTTATGAGACTGGACTGCTTTTCTCATGTATTTCAGTATGATATATATGTGGATGTGCAGTATTTATATGTATATATGCACACAATTAAACTAAAATCAGAATATTAGCAATGAACACAGATTCAATTGCAGCACTTACAATGCTTTTTATGCTGTAGAGATGGCGGGTTTGTGAGTATGTATGGAAAATGTCAGAAGAAATGTTAATTACCTTAGCTAAACAAATCCTTGTGATGAAAAGAAGATTATATGAACAGAGTTTGATGTTACTTTTATGCACAAGTTTCAGGCATTCTTTGGTTTGATAACTGTTATCTATAGTTCACAGACAGTTTCCATACCTTCAAATTGATAAGGATGTTATTATTCATCATGTAGGCTCTGGTATTAACCATTGATTAAACTTTACTGTACTTACTGCAACATTTATAAGATCAAAGGCAGAATTTATCCAAAAGCCTATCGACAAGAAGAAGAAAAAAGCAAACTGGTTAAAAAAAATCCTATTTGTGGGCCCCTACAAATTTAAAGTATGTAGATCGCTCCTAAAGTAATGCCTCCTATTTATTTCCTTAGAAACTAGAACATAGAGAACAATAACGTTATTTGATAGAGCAAGTTATCAGCTACAAAATGCTCTTTTTCAAAATAGTCACCCACATTAGCTATGCATTTTTGCCTGCAATTAACCAGGGCTACATGCTGCGCTCATCAAAAACTGCACCAGTGGAGATGACCCACATACATAATAACACAGGAGGCATTATCTTTGGAGCAGCCACTGTATTCTAATGCATTTCCAATGTACAGCATGCACATGACAGTTATTTCAGTTTCCCCAGCTTCTTGTGTTAATTTAGCCAGAAAGTCAAGTAGAAATTTAAATTATGTAAAACATATGATAACTCCAACTGGAATATTCGTTGTAACCTTCAATTTTATGACTGGACAGAAGCCTTGCACATACTCTCCTGAAAAAAAAACAAGCTTTTTAATACAAGAAGTTGAGTTTGCCTTTTTCCATTCGTAGGACTGAACTATAACATATGCTTGGATTATCTGTTAAAAGTCACACTCCTTGAATAAATCTTTTGCTGCCTTTGTTAACAACATGTTGCAAATTCATTGCACTTTCAACCTGAGCTTCATAGTTAAAATACTCTAAGAAATAAGTAACAAACAGTTGTATGAGTCATTCTCCATTTTCTAATAATGTCAGCATTTTTTACTAGTATGCACTGCAGCACTGACTCTTTAGAAGCTGGCTTTTGTTAACGCAGACACTGTAGTGTCCTGTAACACTGTAGTGCCTTAAATGCTTTGGTATCCTATTATAATGTAAAAAGTAATCTTAACTCTCATTAAAATCCCCAAACAATTGAAAATCTAGGTAATGTTTTTAAAACTTGACTGATTAAAATTTTTTCCCAAAGGTGGAATTTTCACCACTAGAGGGTAGAAAAACACAGCATTGGACAGCTAGTAAAAAAAGTCCTCTTCTATAAAGTTGCTCTTCTATCTTTTTCTCCAACAGGATTGTTCAGCTGGAGTAAAGTTAACAGAATGCAGCGCTCAGACAAAAGGTGAATGGAGTCCATGTAACTACCTCGATTTGGCTGCAAACCAACTCTTTTTCGCCAGGGTATCTGAACATCAGGGCTCACGTCAAGCTGAACGTTATGTTTGCAGCACTGTGCCCGAGTACTTTCTAAAGTTGGAAAGCTAAAGTCTAGCTATATGTTAAAAAACCCAAACTACTTATTAAAATACAAAGTATTTAGGTACTCTAATAAGCCCATTTTCATAACTCTAGTCAGATTTTTGATGAGCTCTTGTCCTTTGCTTTGCAGTCCAAAACTTTGGGATTATGATATTCATTTTTAAAATGTGTTTTGAAATCCTTTAAGAATTTATTTGCATGGAAGAATGCAGCATCTGGGAACAGGCAGATGTTTAAAATACAGTTAGGCTGTTTCTAACCATCTGGTGATAAAATCAAAATATGGTTTGTAGAGGAGTACATCACTGCAACTTCTCAAGGTTAAATTGGCTGGAGGTTTATACGCTATAATTAAAGCATATGTAAGTTACAAAATGGTCAGTTACATTCCAGGACAATGGTGTTTTAATGTGCATAGCAGACAGAAAACACACTGAAGGACAGCTACGTATATCATTTTCCTCTCAGAACATTTTTATGAAATGAAATTTGTCTGCTATTGAAAACATTGAAAAGTCAACAAACTCTGTTGCTGGCAGCTCAGCCACTATCTAATGCAATCCTTAATTCTCTCATCAAAGAGAGAGCTTGAATGGCACACAGGGCTTTAAGTGGCAACCCAGGAGTAAGAGTTTGTTTTATATGAGTGTCTTCTAATTTCAACACACGCAGGTGCCTGTTCATTCATCAAACTGAAGCACATTAGTTCTGCTATGCTAGGTATTCTATTTAGAGTAATTGGACATTTTGCATAATTAAAACCCTCACCTTACTTTCTGTGAAATAAATTCACTTTCCTAATGGAGTTTGGAATGTGATACTACTACTACTGCTACTACTACTACAAGTTTCAGAAGGCTTTGTTTTACACTTCCCAGTGATACTTGTAATGGATTGCTGCTAAGATACTTATCATTATCAATAGAGCTTTGCAGCAGGGTGCTCTTCTTCAACAGAATTTAGAGTAGGATTCCCTGGTAGTGCACTGCAGGGGTTTTAAGCATTCCTGGTGAGCTCAACCTATCTCAGATATGAGAGCCTACTGTTGAAATGTAGAATGGTTACTACTGATGAACCTTTTCAGATAATTTTATTAGATCTCAATGAGATACAATAACTGGAGAGATTTTACAGTTCTCTTTTCTTTCATATATATATTTTTTTTCCAGTCTCTGGAATAAAAAACTTCAAAACCCAGCATTTTTTTCCCTCCAACAATTCACTCATTGTCACCAGACTCCTGAGGTAAGAAATATTAGGAGGCAGTGTTTTAGAAGCATGCATGTAATTAAAAGTGAGAAAAAAGACCCTCCAAAATCATATGTAAAAAAAAAAAAAAAATAATAATCAGAAGTTGAATACATCTTTTTGTGAAGCTGGATTCTTACATATTCAGAACAGATTTTTACTTCCTTAGAGTGTGCTAAAAGCATTAGATGAAAAAAAACCCTCTCCATTTTATTTAAAAAACATCTGCTGTAAAGAATTCCTCCTTGAAGCAGTCACCTTTCATTGCCTCCTGCCATACACATCAACAGCTTTGCTTCAGCTCAAGCTGAGGCAAAGAAAAACAAAGCAAGAACAGAGGCAGCCCCAGTGTGAATGAAGGGCCAGATCACCATTGATCCCTCACCTTTTGGCACAGGGCATGATGGAAAGGGAGGAGGGGAAGGCCAACAACCTACATCTCTGCTCCAAGCAGCACCTGTAGTCCTTGCACACCTTCTCCTAGCTTTAGGTGCTCTGGAGTAGAACAGGTATGTTTAACCTACTGCAGCCACGAGGAAAGGTATATTCCCACTGCTGAGCCTCTGGACAGCCTCACTCCGTGATGACTGTGTTAGTGCTATTGGATGCCAAGCAAGGCAGTGCAGCACAGAGAGATAAGAGTGTTTTTAGCTTCATAGAATCATCAAATCATTAAGGTTAGGAAAGATCACTAAGATCATCTAGTCCAACTATCAGCCTATCCCAACCATGCCCACCAACGAGTCCCTCAGTGCCATATCCACACATTCCTTGAACGCCTCTACAGTCTGTGACTTCACCACCTCCTTGTTCCAATTTTTCTTCACTCTTTCAAAGAATAAATTTTTCCTAATACCCAACCTGAACCTCCCCAGCACAACTGAAGGCCATTACCATCTTTCTCAGCCTGCAAGTCTGCCAGTAATCAGATGAGTCCAGGAACAAGTGAGAAACGGTTCTTCACTGTGCTTGTCAAGGGTGTGTTTGCTCTGCTGACACTGTTTGAGAGACATGCAGCTCAGAAAGCCCATCTTAGTCTTTGCTTCAATTACTGTTTCCTCACTAGTGACGTGTTCTTGGCTCCTTACCTCTCATGGGATTAGGCCTGTAGAAGGTGCTTCCTCTGGTCTCCCCAGTGAACTGACCCCTGTGAACTGAGGGGTGTTGCTGGACGGGGATGTATCTGTTGCTGAGTACAATCTAAAACAGTGGTAGATGCTGGAGGAGAAATGGCTCTCATGTTGCCTCATTGACAAGCTCTTTACAAAGCAGACAGCTTAGTTATAACCCAAATTGGATGAGACAATTGTGCACAGACATCGTACCTTCTGTCTGTCTTGAAGTGAATGCTGCATTTACTTCATACTTAACTAGGTGTCAAAGGAAATCTTTGGCCTATTGCCATGCTTTAAAATAAATACTGATAATACCAGGGAAGTTTCAGAAATGTAGGAGAGAGGTAATGTGTTGCCAAAGTTTATAATGCACAGGAAGATTGACCTGAGCAAGCCTGGGCTAGCTACATTAGCATTAGCTGTCAAAGAAACCTGTTATTTTTGATTTGTGATTACTGGCCTGGGAGATGATAATTGCAGAATTGTGATCTACACAGCTACACATCTTTGAAAGGCTTTGTATAATGTGAAATGAATTCTGATTTACAAAGTGAATAGCCTACAGTATCAGCCAAGCATATATAAAATGGGTTGAGAATAAACTAACTGGAGAATAATAGCAAAGGCAGTTGTTACTGAGGAAATGTGATCCTAAGAATTGTGTGTTTAAATATCTACCTTTGGTATAGTGGAATTGGCTTTGTTGATGTGATTTGGAGAAAAAAAAATCCTGCTGAAAACCTTTATTCCTAGGATTGAAGAATCCTAATTAATGATCAAGACAAAACTTTCCTACGCTGGAATCTGGATTACTCAATAAGCTGTGTCCTTTCAACAAGGTAGGTTTTAACACATAGGTCATTCACCCATGGGATCACAAAAGGAAAGCTCGCTCAAACAGAGAGCATACTGAAAAGGGGCTGGTCATTACAGTGTATTTTAAACCTGATATGAATGACTAGAATGCTACTATAGTGAGAAGAGTACACGATCATGCACACAACAAAGGAGGAGCAGAGTGCTGGAGTGCTGTACTTCTGCTGTCTACTTTCTTAAAAGAATTTTTAAAATAACAAAGAAGAAAAATAATTTTAGGATCACAGAACACAATCTACAGGGAGATGTTTAAAAATACTTGATTAAAGAATGCATTGGGAGATGATTTCTCAAGAGTATGCAGCCTTCTCTGAGAGGGAACATAATGAATGTTGGAGTCACTGATATAATAATAATAAACAGCTTAATAAATATGAGTATCTATCTGCAGAGTGTGGACATCTGAAGGCAGTAAAGAAGCCACTATTTCTGATGAAATTTTTCAACATTCCAAACTATTGGAGTAGGCAGTTCTCTTTTAATGAGTTCAGCTCAAGCTTGGATGACTTTCTGGATGAAAAGCTTCAACCAAATAGATTATTGGGCTTAATACAGAAATAACTGGATAAAATATAAGTTCTTATGATATCTCACAGGTCAGATTAGATGATGTAATAGTCCCTGTTGATGTACAACACTATGAGTCCTGAAAAGACTGTTACCCAACGTGGTCTAGCAGTTAAGCGTAGACAGGACAGTCTAGACTGAAGCACACACCAGGAACCAGTGCTTTTAAGCACTTTTGCAGGATTTCTTTTCATTATAAAGTAAAACCCACTGGTTCAGTACAGGAGAAATGCCAAACTGGCCTTAAAGAAGGAATGACCTTCCTGGACCATTTGTCCTTGGCAGCCCTATAATAATGCCAAAATAACAAGTAAGATGTCGTCTAGTCAGGGAGCGATTGAAAGCTACTGCTGTTCTACTGAAAGTTTTCATTTTGTTGTTCCAACTTACTGTACTTTTTCAGTCAAGTCAATTCTGGTTTGTTCATGAGCATATGAGAAAACAATTATGTCATATTTCTCATGCCAATACAAAATGTTCAGTATTAAAACTGTGTGTATTTTGTACTCCATTCATAAAAGCTATCCCTCCCCCATGATTGATTCTGCAGATTAATAAAAAATATTTGCAGTTTTTGTTTCAAACAGACATGGACTTGTGTTGTTTCTTTCTTGTTCTTTAATATTAATATAAGACTTTAAATAACCTAGATGGAAAAATCCACAATGAATCTTTTTTTTTTTTTTTTTTCCAGATAATTGTCTATCCATGCCTCTGTGTAAACTATAAGTACTGTTAAATTATTTATCTTTTAAAAATTATTCTGGACATAGCTTTGAGGGGCTATTCAAGAACAGCACACTGACTTTATAGAAAACAATTCAGCCTTGGTTTTTACAAGATACAGTAAGCACAGTTGAATACCTAAATTCTGAGGGCCTTAGACTTTCCATAGATCCATATATAGAACGCAAATTTTTCAGGACTTAAAAATCTAAATCCTCCATTTATTTTACATATAAGTACTAGACTTGTATGCATAAATAGAGAAATTGACATGACCTTTCTGCCTCTTAACTATGCGCAGATAAAAAGCATAGGCACAATTACAGCTTTATGCATTGTGCTGGTGCAAAAACATTATACAAAGACTTCATATTTCTTATGCTAATCCTGTTCTTATACTAATCTATATTTGCCTACACTTTGAGACTTTGCTTAGGAATCTAACTTTCTGTGGATAAAAGAATTCCCTGGCTTTCCTCCAAACTCAGACTTCTCTAAGCAGAGTTTTATTCTGCCGTTCCAAGTAGCATTTTCTTTGGGCAAATCTGAATGCACAAACACAGAAACTTAGACTGATTTTGGTGAGCCACTGCAGCCTGACTAGCATGGCTGAGCCATTTCACATGACTGCAAGCAACTGATGAGTTTTTATTAGAGATGCCAAACAATCCTTGAATTTAAATGCTACAGATTTTAATGTTTGATTCTTTTTAGGCACCTGAAACAGTTCTGTTTCAGAGGTCTGAAGATTTTGCACGCCTAGTTGGTCCTAATGTGGCAAAACAATCTTTGTGTAGCTTCCAAACAAGTTTTTAATTCTTTTGCCATGCTATTTAAAATAACAGTTCTTACGTATGTTGGCTCCTCCCCTCATGGAAGTAGAAATGCATCTCACAGCAATGATGCTATGAAGCAAAATTACACATAAACCTCCTCCAGTGATCTAGACAGCTGGGAAATCGTGCAAATTTGATTGAGTTAAACGTTGTCCTGAAATAACATGGAGAGAAAAGTAATCAAAATAATGCTCTGTGCCATGCACCAGGTTTCACCATTGTAGCCAATGTTTTGCTTAGTTTTTTGATATTTATTAACAGTATTAAACTGATCATTGGTATTTCTTGTTCTGTTTTGTGTTTGCTGTGGGTTTTTTTGTTGTTGTTGTTTTTGTTTTTCCCCAAGGAAAATTTCAGAGATGATTTTAGAAGCAAAGAGAATATATCAAATCACAAGCAGCTTCTTGCCATTTTAGTGCTTATACTACATTAGCAGTATTCTTGCTGGAAGCAAGCATGGAGAAAGCTATCCTGTAGTTTGGAAACAAGTACTCTGAATATGACAGTTTCAGTATTTCTTTGCCACCTGACAAGCAAGTAGATACCTACTGCAGAGATTCTTGAGAGAAGGTAGTAGGTAAAAGGCGGAAGGAAGAGACCAGCCAAGCTAATAACGAATAATATTATGAAGCTCCTTGACACTTACTAGAGTAACATTGCTTTCTACGCACTGTCTTTTCCCTAGTCTGTTTTCAAGAAACATAGACTTGGAATGGCTTCCACTCCATGTTCTATAGCTTTAGGTGTCTATATTAAGCTCCTGTTTTTAAGCATGAAGAAAACAATGTGTCTTCTTGTGTTCCTCCTGTATGCTGGTAAAGTATGTCCTGTTTTGAAATTGTGTGCCTCATTTCTCTATTAGCTGTAATCATTTGAAAAACAAAACAAAACAAGAAACAACAAAGATGAGAGTCAAGAGAGAAAATGGAGCAATTGAGCAATATTTCTTTTTCATGCCTCAGTCCCAAGATGGATGTGTTTTCCTCTCTATTAGCCTATTTTACTTCTCTCTATATACTAGAATTTATGTTTCCCTATTAAGAAAAATACATATATGACTTAAGGTTATACGTGGCAGCTAGTCAGAAATAATTTAGTCATGAGGTTGTATCTCAAGAGAAGTACACTGCCACTGGATAATGTTCTGGAGGTGTTATGAAAGTGCTGATACATTTGGAATAATTATTTGTATTAAAAGAAGCATTATTGTGATAATACAAAGCAGCAAACATGTTGGTGTGACAAATAACCACAATTAGAAAGTGACATGTTAGCAACAGCTGATGATGAAGTCATAACTCAGATTAAGACTAAGAATGACTTGACAGCATATTTCGTTCACATGAGTGCTAAATTAATCACCACCCTTAGCTAATGCACTTACCAGACTTTGTGACAACATGGATGAAACTTAGATTCCTTTGTGTTCAATTCTTCCTTGCATTTACATGGAAAAATGTATTATGTCATCCTAAACTCTGAACTCAGCTAGTTTGCTGTGCCAAAGACTTCAGAAAGAATTCATCCCACCTCTTTCAGGAAGTTTATACTCTTAATTATTGGTGAAAACAGTATTATTGCCACGTGGTAGTTTCTTGCTTGTGATTCTAGAAATAGTGTGAGGAATACCAAAATAGATAAAAGATAAATGCAGAAAGGGACCTAAAAATGGGAAATAAGACATTATGAACTGCATTCTTGAAAACGGTCATACAAGATGGCAAGGCGGCAGAATATAGCACGCTGTGAGGCCATTTTACAAGAAGAAATAGTGTACAGTATGCAATATCCTGTGTTTTCCTTGCGGAAATATGAATTCTAAACATACCATGTTAAACCTTTCTCTGTGAAAAGTATGTTTTCACCACTGAAGGATGAAATTTGGTGAAAAAACAAACTATAAGGTGATATAGCCTCTGTTTACATAGCAAGGACCAGGGGCCAACACATGGAACTAAAGGGTGAGGCAGTTGGTACCGTAGTCTCACTATGCACTATGGGTTTTTGACATACTTCAGTCTGACCCAAGAGGCTAAAAGTCCAGGAGCTGCTGCAGTACACTAGGTCCTGCTGTGTGTCTACCAACAGCTTAATTTTCCCTGAAAGAAATCCAGCTGATGCATGCCAGTTCATCAAACTAATGCAGACCAGCACACCACGTATGTGAATGGATGGGAGAGCTGTTTCAGAAAAGTAGATGCATCCATTGAAAGAAAAAGCCCAACTTGATCCATAGATGACTACAATACAGGGGAATGTTGTTCTTGCACGTAGTGAGGCCCTACATGCTTTAATGTTCAGGAGGCATTTCTACATGGATGCCAATCACTACGATTTCAGAGCTACTATATATTTACACCTTTTGATGTGTTCACTTAGTGGCTTGGGGCTATGTGGAAAAAAGATTTGTTATGAATTGCAGCTTTATGCTGCCAGTTCTCTCAGTAACAGAAATGCTGATTAAAACAACAAGCCACAGTAAAATACGCTTGTCTCAAATATATTAGCTCAGAAGTATCTAAAGTCAGCTAACTGTTGAGCTTTCCACCCTCAGGCCGTAACTTATGGCAAATACATTTAGGCAGGGCTTGACACATTCCATCTCACTCTGCTTGTGTTTCACACTGCTGCATGCTCATTGAGTGGCAGATGGCTTCCTGAGCATGGTGCTGTGCTCTGACAGACTGTGCTCCTCCAACACAAGGACTCCAGTCAGCTAGCAAACTACACTGAAATCTATGCCCATAGGGTCAAAACTGGTTCCTGTTCATCGGCTCTGGGATACAGGCATGGAATACCTGGGTTCATCTGCACCTGTGTGGGTGGGCATGCCTTAAGCACAGACATGCCCAACAAGCTGGTTGGGATTTCCAAAACTACTAATGAAAACTTGGCTTGCAAAGACATAATTATTATTAGTTTAGATGGTTTTAGTTGTGTACAAAGGCTGTGCTGTTGCTGTTATATGCCCTGGGTCTCCCACAGCTGCCCAGAGCCAGACCCACAGCCACCAACTGCTGCCCATGCGAGGTCACAACAGGTCAGGGCTCCAGTCCCCAAAGCCTTACCCTGACTAGACATGGCCGTGCTCAGTTGGGCACACACCGTGCTCAGCCTTGGTCTGTCCCAGCCCGCAGGGATCTGCCCAGGTCATGGGCTGTCCCAGTGCCCCCAGCTTTCTCCTGCCAGAGCAGTGGGACTAGATTGGCTGCTGTGGCCTTCCCTGAGACAAGTAGTCTTGTGGCCCTCAGTGAGACCATGGCCCTGTCATTGATGATAAAACAAACTGCAGTTCTAGGTAATCTGCTGCAAATTAAATATACTAGAACTAAATTAGGTCTGTACCAGACTAAATTAAATGTAGTTCTCAAGATCTATGCTTTGTGCATTTCAGATGTTGTACCCAGTGACGAAACAATGGCCTAAAGAGATGGCCATCCCTTCACTGAGGGAGAATATCTTTGCTAAATGGTCACCTCTTCACCAAGGGAAAATGTCTTTGCTAATGTGGCAGTGGAGTTGCTTGGAGAAACTCCTCCTGAAGAGAGGTAGTGTCCAGCCAGTATAGTCCTTGGCTTTGTCATTGTGGACTTAATTCTGAACAGAGGTCAGGAAAGGATTACTTATGTGAAGCATCTAAATATGATGCTGTCAGTGTGCTGACAGCACACTGGACTCTTGCACAAGCTTATGAAGAAGTTACAAAGCACAGAAATATGGGCAGTTGTATGCCAGTAACTTTTGGCAATAATTATGAATGATACTGTTTCTTACTATTCTTAAAATGTTTATTTAACAAACAAGCTGTATGTTATTCTCTTTTTGTCTCATAAATCGTAAATGTAAGCTTTCCTGCAGTCTTTAAAATAGAATCCAGTTCACTAGCCAGTGAAACCTAAGCACGGGACACTGAGGGCAATTTGTTTTTGCATTTCACTAGCACTCTGCAGTTTCTATGTGCACTATGATACCATGATGGTTTCTGGAAGGAAATTCATGTTAGTCCTGGTAATACTGACAGCATTCCTTTCATTCTCTCCCAGTTCTTCCTCTAACAGCCGTATTGTTTTCCTGCAAACCTTTAATTCTTTTAGAATGCTCCAACCCTCTCTCAGTCCTAGAAGATGATGCATTGATGTTGAAGTGTTTCCTGCAAAAGGAATCCTTTTGTAGGAAGGATCCTTTATAGGATCCCCAAGCTGTTTACTTTGGGATCCAAGCAAATAGCTTGGGGATCCTAAGAAGTTAAAAACCAAAAAGGATATTTGAACTCCAGCTATTTTAATTTGCATCTTAAAAGGAAATCCATTGTCCTAATTGTGCAATGTTGTACAAAAAAATATTTCATGAAAAAAAGATTGATGACCTAAGGGAAATTAAAACAATCTGTTGTTAAGAAACTAGACAAAAAATTCCCATTCATTAATTGAATTTATGGATAGTATCTCTATGCAATACTCTCGTTCTTCTTTGTTTGCTTGTTTGTTTGCTATTTTTCTTATATCTAAATTCTTACAGTTTACAATTTCTACCCCAATAGCTGATATTTTCAATTAGCACTTAAAAAATATGACAATTATCTCTAGAGTCAAAACATCAAGCAAGTCAAGTTTACAATAAGCTACTTCATACAACAGTTAGAGATAAGTGTGATAACAGTTTTAAATGAAAATATTTTGTTAAAATTTGTCAGTGTAATGCATTGTATTTCATAATGCTACCAGCACTTTGTGTTTCCCTTGTTCAGAAGAGGCAATTTCTCTTCACATCTACAAAATGGCAGAAAATTGATTGTTAAGAGATGTGGACTCATTACCAGGTCAGCTGAAATTCTAGAACTTACAGTAAAAATAGTGAAACACACAGTGGCAGTATTGATAATCCTGTCTATATGTATTTTGGGTAAGTAAATGGAGGAAAAATAATTTCTGATGTAAGGACAGTGATATCTCCAGGATCAATGAGTACAACTTGGCTTCTGAAAAAAAATTTGTCGCAAGAATGAGACCAACAAGTACTTTAAAGATACATCTAGATAATTTGCTTCCCTTTTTGAAAGAATTGTGTGAAATCTCTGCCTGTAAATCTTAAAGAATAAGACTCCAGGACCCAGAAAATTCTTTCAGTTCTTATGTGATAAGTTAACTAATAAAGTTGACTAATACATTACTATTATACATTTTCAAATTGTTCACAGAAGAGTTTAAAAAGAGAGCAAAAAAAAAAAAAAATCAGTAATCAATCAAGAATACTGCCTATAATGAAAAAAAATATATGTGAATTTCTTTTTGTCTGAATACATGCCACTGAAGGAATGAGAAATACTGAAAAACTAAATGGAGAAGATTTATCTATATGACATTGTTTCAGGAGCATGAAATAACAGAAATAAACTCTTTTGCATTGAGACCAACTAACTTAGGAGGGATCCCAGGTCCCTAAAGGAGCTATTTGTCATTCTTTTTTGATGGTCATGTGCAAAAATATTTATGAGATTTATGCTTTCAATGGACAGAAACAAAATATTTTCCTACACTTATAAAAATGCACTTGCAATTACAGATTCATATACATTCTCATGGGTTTAAAACCAGCTTAGCAATTCTACATGCGCTTTTTGGCACAGAGTTTTAGCACAATTTTTCCTCTTTTCTTACGTCTCCAAAGCGAAGTATAAAAAGGGACCCATATTCTGGAAGCATTTGGAGAATGATCAAAGGATTTCAGAAACCCTCTCTCTTTCCCCACTGTCTGTTTTTTTTTTCTGTTTGGAACATGGTATTGCTTTTGGAAAAGAGTTTCTGCAGGGGAACAGTGAGCCCTGAAAGTCTGTGCCTTGGCCAGGAAGAATGACTGTCAGCCTCAACCCAGAGAAGAGGAAGCTCCCCTGCGGGCAAAGGGACTATTGCTGAAGCACATTACGTGCTACCTAAAGAAGGCCACAATTGCTCATAGCAGTATTGGAACAAATTAGTAACCTCATGTGGCTGAGGAAAAATAATGCTCGGAACAGAAATGTTCTAATTTTTAGAACTGATACATTTACAGTTTGTCTTTCCCTGCTGTTTTATGTACTTTAGAACTGTCTGATGCCAGCTAAATAAGAGCATGAGGCCAGGGAGGAGAATCATTATTCTATTTTAAGGATACCCAGTGAATGCTGTACCCATGATGATCAGTAAAGTACCTACAACTTTGTTAAAAAGAAATAAAATACAGACATATGATGTGATACCTTCATTTATTACATTACAATATTTGGGAAGATTTTTCATTATTTTTAAGAATTTATTTTGAAGACTGTGTAGAAGGTGAGTCCATGAAAAGTAAGAGGCTCTTTTACACAACAGTATGGTGAAAGTTAGACGAGGTACTACAAAGAAGCAACGGAAATTATTCGCTTTATTGAGCTATGGATACAAGTAGTGACATTTGCTGTATTTACATTATAGTAATATTAACTATTAATAATATAAATATTCATGTCTTTTTTCTACTGATTAATACAGTGGAGATTAATAAAAATGTATTAGTAGACAAAAAGGTGAATGCCCATGCTCACTGCTATTCAGTGTCTCAATGGCTGCATAGCTAATGTGGGAACTGATGGAGAAGTGGCATTTGTCAGGCATTTGTACAGGAACAGTATTACAGTGAAAAAGTAGAGAGTGAATCATAAAAATGTTGTGCAAGTTGCAAGTTTTAGCATGAAGGGATGGCACAAAGTCTCTGCCTTCCAAAGCAATGTTCAATCTAGAAACTGAAAGATTCTTTTGAGAACAGAGGATGTTGTCTTGTGAGCTATTTCTTGCTGAGACATATCTCAAATATCCTAAGTAAAAGGTCAAAAAAGGAAATTTATAAACAAAATTTAGATCTTTGAAAGAGAATTTTTTTTTTTTTTTTTTTTTCTTAAAACCTTTCCAACTTTATAATTGGAGCTTAACTTTGTGTTTTCCAGAGCATGCAGTTTCTTTATGCTTGCATTTATACAATAGAATTGAGGTCAGGGAAAACAGTAGAATCAGGTTATATTCTATATTTGGTGGGATAAGATCTTCTGTATTGCACCACATTTGCAGGCTGACCTTGTGGATCTCATGTGTTGAAACATGGGAATGCCAGGGGGCTCATTTCCTGCCAAGCCTGAGGAGCCTGGGTGCTGGTTTTTGCTGGGTCCTAGAAATGCGTCTTTCAGGTTCAAATCAAGACTCCTCCTGTAAGACCCAGGTGGCAGAGAAATGGTTCAGTTTGGGCAGGCTCCTCACTTGCTGTTATTTCTGGACTTTATGCTGCCTATAGGCCCACCAAATTAAAACATTTTACCTGTATTCCAAGGCGAATAAAGACTCTATGGGAGCTGTATGCCAAGATATATTATACAGTGGAAGACATTAATTTTTTTCTCTTCTATGAACTAGAAACCTATTTTATCACTGCTAATTTAAGATAAAATTGCTTCAAACTGTATCCCTTTTAGACAGCCTTTAGTGGCCACACATTTAAAAATGACTCTGAGGAGAAATAGCTACGTTCAGAAATGCTACTAACAGGTTTGTTGGTCACCAGCTTTGACTTTCAACTATGGGAAGCTCAATTTTGGATAAAAAGTAAGTGATTTTTACTTCCTTTGTTTCCTGTGTATTTCTGTGGACAGAAAAATAACAACAAGTTCAAAAAACTAGCTGTTTAAAGAAAAGAGACACAATTTCTGTGTCTGGAAAAAGCTGGTTCTTATTATCTCATGACCCACAGCATTGCTTTAAAGAAGAACAATAAGCTCTTCACTGTAATATATTGTAGACCGTTGGTTGCTACTTAAATTCCCAAAGTTGCATTAGACTCTGACTTTGGTTAGGCTTTTGGTTGATCACATTGCCATCACACTGGCAATGAAACAGTTACTTTCGCATTTCCTTTTGCAGTTTTGCATTACAATCTATGTGAAATCCAGATGTAGTTGTTTTCTTCCAAAGAGTTACCTTGGGATACAAAATCATGGCTAATGAATATGAATATGTTGGATCAGATCCCAGTCCTGCTCCCTGGGAAACCAAGATTCCATTACCTCAAAAAGTGAGCCTCAAATACATTAAAAACACATTATATGCCAAATAAGCATGGCTATTGATCGTACTGAAATCTATTGCTTTTTGCTCGATAGAAGGTTGGGAAAGTGGAACAATAAACTGTGTAGTTAATTTTTAAACTCACTTTTTGAGTCCCTACATTTAAGAAAGAGGTAGGAAAAATAGACTCTCCTATACTGCAGATTTTAAAGTAAAATTTTATCCTTTCATGCACCAGAAAGATTTTTCTCCTGAACAAGTTCTAGTTCAGGCTACTGAAAACAGATAAAATGGAAAATTTGACAACATTCCAGCTGTGTTAAGGCACTGGCAATGTAGTGTCATATTGAAATTAAGGGGTTTTGTTTGTTTGTTTTTGTTTTCAATTCAAACAGAGGAGCAGGAAGTAAAGCTAGTGGGAATTCACTTAACACTTTCTAGCTGAATTATACAGAGGTGATAGCAAACTTATTTCCCCTTTCTCTTCCACCAGCACGGAGGATCGGCTGGTGATCCTCATGTGAGCTGTACTGAAAATCTGCTTATGCCTTCTATGACCACTAGTGACGTTTTTCCTGTTACTGTTCTGACTACAATCAACAGCTCCATTGATGGTGTTTCTGTATTAAAGATCCCTTTCAAAGAAGGAACTGCTGAAGAGTCAGCTGCTTGCATTTAGCAGAGGCATAACTTCAAGGCATGTTTAAACTTTAGCACATACTCAGCACACAGGGCTGATTCTTGTATTTTCAATTGTCTAGACTTTTTTTTTCTTTTCTTTTTCTTTTTCTTTTTCTTTTTTTTTTTTTTTTTAAGCAATATTTTCCAGTGCAGAAACAGCAAGTAAATGGAAAAGTCTTACTGTGACTCTTCACCATTTCAGGTGTGTAAACAACCATCAGATTCCAAGAAAATTTAGCAATCCCAAGGCCTATTCTATAGACAAGAGCTAAAAAGAGGATTTCATACAAGCAAACTTCTTTATAAATTTTATTTTCAGAAAAAAATTGCAAAGCTTCTTATGGGAAACACACTGTAACTAAATTAATCTTTTTTTTTCCCAGTTCTAAATTTTACAAACTAAAGCAGAAATGTGTGAATATTCCAAAAAGAGTTCACTGTATTCCATGCGAGACCAGAAGCCAAAAGGCAGCAATTCAGAGAAACAGGTTTAATTTGACCAGATGACTTTCAAAGAACTCTCCAATACTACAATGTGAATTTTTTGACTCGGAAAAGCAAAATCAACCACAGAGACATCAATTTCCAGAAAATCCATCTCAGAAGAACAAGGCTTTGAATTTCAATCACACTATGACTTATTGAGATAATACTTGTGTAGTGGAAATGGAACCAGTGATTGAGCACCTGGTAGGAAGGCAGGGCCAACCCAGGGGAGCTCAGGTGCATGCAGTGCCTGAGTGACCCAAAGGGGTGGTGCCAGGATCTACCCCTTCCCAGACCTCATTTAAGAGCTGGCAGTGGTTGTAAGGGTATCTTGCTGGAGGTCTTTGTGTACCTTAAGTTTTTTGAGGATAATCAGCTTCTTTCCTTTATTTCTACCTGCTGCTGTTGTATTTGAGCAGTTCTTCACTTGCTGTGGTCTTGGACCTTGCTGCTCTGCTGTTATTGTGTTGCAAGTTGATTATTGGGAAGGTGACTAATATGGAAGAAAATGGCGAAAAGTAGGAGAGAGTCCCTATCTGAATATCTTTAAAGGATTTCTTTCATCTCCTGTGTTGAATAATAAAGATCTTTTTCAAGATCACTCGCATTGATTATGATAGATTATACTATGTTTAAATTTACTGTGTATTATATTGAAGTTAAGTTACCTTTTATTCAAACTTCTGTCCTTCACACTGGAATTATTCACATAACAAGGTAAACATCCAAGATGAGGAATGTTATCTGATAATGAAGAAAACTATTTATTTCTGACTCATTCACCCTGATTCCTTTAGATTGTTTCTGTTTTCCTTCACAGAATGCTGCTTGAAGGCCTTTAGAAATCGCCAGAATTTGAAAGACGTGGGCATGCTGGGAATGTAGGGCCACCAAGATGAATGAAGGACTGGAGTAACTCCACTATGAAGAAAGGCTGAGAGATCTGGCTCTCTTCAACCTGGAGGAAAAAAGATTTGGGAGGGATTTCATCAGTGTCTATAAATACCTGAAGGGAGGGTGCAGTGAAGATGAAGCTGGACTCTTCTCAGTGGTGCCCAGTGCCAGGACAAGAGACGGTAGGTGCAAACTAAAACAGAAGGATCCCTCTGAACACCAGGCAGAACTGGCACAGTTTACCTAGTGAGGCAGTGGAGTCTTCCTTGGAGATCTTTAACAGTTGTCTGGACGTGGTCCTGGGCAGTCTACTTTGGGTGACTCTGTTTGCACAGGAATGGGTCTAAACAAGCTCTGTATGTCCCCTCCAACCTCAACCATGCTGTTATTCTGAGATTTCAAGCCCATGCTCTTCAGTTCTGGGTGAGACATATCTGAAGAATGGGATTGTTGCATGACTCTTGGAAGCTAGCAGTAACAGCAGTAGGAAAATCCTTTTAGTTGAAGTTTTGAGATTAAAAAAAAAAAAAAAAAGTTCATTGAACTTTTGAACTCATTATGAACTTCAAAGAATAAATTGTAGAACTTTGTTAACCAAGAGCATCAATCCTGGAGAATCTTATAACAAATCCTGTTTGATTCACAAGTGTAAATACTGCTTTACTGAGCCTTAATGTAGTTATTTATTTATCACTGGCAATCCAGGGAAATCTGTAACTTATTGCTTCAATAAAGAGCTATTCATTAAACTCACTGTGGGAGTTCTCATTGGACACAATGAAATTCCTTTAGGGGTGACTGTGTGAGTCCATTCAAATGTGACTAAACCTGTAGTGTTGAATTGGATGTTTATTCCTTTAATGTAACACCAGAAGCATTTTTAGTACAGGCACAGCTCTTGAAATGATGGTTTTCATGTACAATGGTTTCAGTAACATTCCAGTTTTATAGCTAATGAAGAACAGTCTTAATGCAAAATTAAAATATAATAGAAAACATAATGCAACCTTATAGTTGGAAAGGACATTTAGAGGCCATCTAGTCCAACTCCCTTGTAATCAACAGGAACATCCACAGCAAGATCAGATTGCTCAAAGCCTGGTCCAACCTGGCTTTGAAAGTCTCTGGGGATGCAGCTTCTATCACATCTCTGGGTATCCTGTTCCAGTGCCTCACCACCCTTACTGTAAAATAATTTTTCCTTTTTATCCAATGTAAATCCCCCTTCTGTAAGTTTGAAACCATTTCCCCTTGTCTTATTGCCACAGGCCCTGCTAAAGTGTCTGTCCACTTCTTTTCTGTAGCTCCCCTTTAGATACTGAAAGGATGCTATCAGGTCACCTTGGAGCCTTCTCTTGGGCTAAAAAGCCCCAGCTCTCTCAGCCTGTCCTCATTGTGAAGTGTTCCATCCCTTGGATCATTTTTGTCATCTGGTTGTGCTCAAACAGATCTATGTTTCTCCTGTATTGAGGATTCCACATCTGGATGCAATTCTCCAGGTGAAACCTCACCACTGCAGAGTAGAGGGGCAGGAACACCTTTCTTCACCTCCTATTTACACTTCTTTTCATGCAATCCAGGATGCAGTTGGATTTCTGGGCTGTGAGGGCACATTGCTGGCTCATGTCCAGCTTCCCAGCTACCAGTACCTCCAAGTCCTTTTTGGCAGGGCTGTGCTCAATCCTTTCATCCCCTAACTTATATTGGGAGCAGAGGATGCTTAGACCCAGATGCAAGACCCTACACTTGGCTTTGCTGAACCTCATGAGGCTCACCTTGATCCACTGCTCAAGCCTCTCTAGGTCCCTCTGGATGGCATCCTGTCCCTCTAGTCTGTCAACCACAGCTTACTGAGGGTGTGCTCAACTCTGTTGATATAGTTGATTAAGATATTGAAGAGTATTCATTCCAACAGTAACCCCTGGGGGACACAAACTTATCTGATTTCCAGCCCCATGTTGTTATATAATCATTGTTAGTAGTCTTTGGGGCCAGGCCAGTACTGAGTTGTCCATTATATGAATTCACTTTGAGTGTCTGGGGGGTAGTTATAAATACTGGAATTCTGGAATTAAGATTTTCCAGCTATTTTCATGCTCACAGCTGTGAGAACTTTCACTCGAAAGCTTAGTGTGAGTGACAGAAAAGACATTTATTTCCATTTTGGAAAAAAGTCTTCCAGGATCCCGTTTGGATCTTGATACCATTGGCATTAATTTGGCTTATAAGTAATTTAGGTCTTCATCAGGACTGCAGTGAAGGAGTTGAAACTATTGGACAACTTAGGACTCATTTTAAAATGCATGAGGCCTAGTACTATGAGGTTTTGAAATCAGTGACAGTGGGGTTCAGCAGTAACAAAGCAATTTTTTCTGTTATTTTTTGTGTAAAGCATTAATTTTCACTGCAGTCCATTTCGGAGGAAACTAATCACAACATGGGATTATGCTAAGAGGTATCCAAGTTGTGTTGGCTTTGCCTTTAACTGCTTTTTGATTTCTCAATACTATGAATAGAAGAATGCATTTTTGCCCCCAAAACTCTTTTTAAAAGGAAAAATAATTCCTTTGCTAAATTTTATGATTTTAAGCAGTTGGTCTGAAGTTTCAGATATTTTTTTGGAAAACAAACCCTCCACCCCATCAATCTTCATTAGCTTCTAACTTTCCAACTTAAATAAATGTGATCACTGTTTGCGTGCTTTTGTATTCAAACAAAGCACTCCCAGGAAAAAAAAAAAAAAACATTATAGAGAGTTTTATTTACATGGAAAACAGATCTAGCTGACAACATGGCTTAGTGACTGGCAAGGCGCCCCTGTAAGATTTGTCTCCTACAAATCCAAGATGCACTGTTTTCCAGGGGAAAAAAAAAAAAAAAAGAAAAAAAAATATTTTCCTCCTCAAATGACCTGCTGTTTCTACAAATTAATATCAAGAATGGATTTCAGTGCAGCGATGACAGATTTGGAGCACAGTGCAGTTTACATGTCAAATAAAATTATGTGGATATTCTTCACTTCTACAGTAATGGTTCGCAAAACTCAGGGCTATTAATAGATTTACGGCCTGCGGAGTGAAAATGTTTTGATGAACAGTGTCACACCAGGTCACTCATCCTCAGTGATACTATTTTGTGTTTTTGCCACAGCAAAAGCAACTCGAGGCAAAATGAAACGTTACATTGGCCACTGCTGGCTTTCCATGTAGAAGGGTAAAGAGAAGCCATCAGACTCTGTACCCCACAGCTTCATTTATAAAGTAGTAAACATAGATTAAATTTTGTTAAAGTTTCCCCAGAAGAATGGAACATGCCTAAAAACCTTGGTGCTCCTGCAGTGAAGACAATTTGTCATCCTGACATGCCATTGTAATAAATTAAATGTGGAGGACAGCAGATTTTCTGTCTCATAGTATACCTATTAAAAGAAACAAGAGGTTTGATCATTGAATAGTGACCTTTTATTAGATGTACACATGTGCTGCTAACTCTTTTGTCCCTTAGCCTCTAAACAAATGTGTATTTTAGGTTAAAACACAGCACTTTGCGGCCTTAGATGGGTGTTGTGGTTTAACCCTGCAGGTGACTGAGCACTGCACAATCCAACATATATATAAAACGAGTGATGCACAAGCAATTGCTCACTAGCCCTCAGGTGATGCCCAGCTAGCACCCCAAGCAGCAGAAGAGAGAGATGAGCTCCCACTCCCTTCAGAACTCCTTCCTCATGATGTCATATGGTACGGAATATCCTTTCGGCCAGTTTAAGTCAGCTTTCCTGATTCTGTTCCTTCCCAGCTCCTTGGGCCCTTCTCTGAGAACGGCGTTGGCTCCGTACAACATTGCTTAGCAGCAATTATGAACATCGGTGTGTTATCAACATTTTTTTTCTCCTAGAACCAAAACATAGTATCATACCAGACACTGTGAAGAAAATAATTCTGTCCCAGTTGAAACTAAGACAATGGGTCTTACTGTTGAGGCATTTTCCTTCTGCTCATCCTCACATGCATTCCCTTTTCCTCCTGTCTCCAGGTTCTGAGTCTGGGTCATGCCTTGGACCCTCTAGCAGTCACTTAGCCATACTGCTGGCTCAGCTCCCACTTAGCAACAGCTACTTTAACCCAGGAGAGTTAGTAGCAGCTTGGCTAGGAACTTGTGGTGCAGGAGCCTATTTTCAGTGGTGCTTTTTCTTTTTTTTAAAGACCATCTCCACCTCCTTTGGGGAAGGGAAGCAAAAAGCCTAATATTTTATCTCCTTATTTTAATGATAAGAGGACAGAGTTAAGTTACAAAGTAATTGCTGCTGTTTCATGAGATAGCAGCATGAGATGCTACCCTAAATTGGGTTATTTGCGGGAACTGGAGAGATTCTTGATGAAACTGTGTCTTTCCTTCCTTTCTTTCTGCACTGGAACTGGTCATTCCAGTTCCCCAGCAGGTCAATATGGAAATCTTTGAAATATGCTTTCATTTTTTTTCTTTTTAGAATACTGTGAAATGACTCCTCAACCAACAGCTAACTATTTAAAATGCGTAAAATCATCATATTTTGCTCAAAAAATTACTTTTTCCTCAATATATCTCTTCAATTCTTCAAAAGCTCAGAGGTAGACTTCCTGAATTGTGGAGGACCACAGTTCTACAGGGTCTTACCAAAACCATTTTCCTAAGGGAAAGTACGAGACATCATGGCTGGTTCTTGCTGCTTGCTGTGAAGAATTGCAGATAGATTGAGAGTATGAATAAAATGATGTAATTACAGTACACTAATGCATGAGATCACATTAGTATGAAGGTCTGTTAGATGTTAACTCATTGGAGCTGACACTCCAGTGTGCATTTGCGAGCAATTCTTACTTGTTTAACATGTCAGCATCTTCTGCAAACAATTAGGAGGACAGCTTTGGTCTGGAGCTTGGGGTTCACAGCCATCATTACCTAAGGACTGTGTGGTGTTATTTTGGTGAAATCAGCCATCTTGCTTCACTGCCTGGTTCAGAAATATCAGAGAGGTATATTTTTCCGCAAATTGTTGGAACTACAGATAGCAGACCTAATGACACCTATTACACAGTCCCACTTTTGAGGCTGATATAATAAAATGTGCGTTTGATTTCCAAATCATAGCAGTTTTTTAAAAACTTTCAAATATCAGTGAAAATCATGTTTTATTATGATTAATCAAGAGATTTCAGGATGTGTGATGTTATATATCTAATTTTTTTTCAAGGAGCTCGTTATACTTCTTTATATCTTCAACAATTCTTAAATGTCACTTAATCTTCAACTCTCAATTTGTAGATGGAAGAGTAGTAAGCCAATCATACTGTGTTGTTACCTCATAAAACAATTTTATCAGCATGAGACTGCTCTTAGGTCACTGCTAGACAAATATGAGGAAGACCAGATGAAAGAGCAACCCCTATAAGAGGTGAGTTATGCAAAAGTCTTATTCACTGCCAACAAAATCTATATTTTTGTGTGCATGTAAAAAGAAAGCATTGATGGAAGGGCCAAGAATTGTATGTAAGGAATTTTATACTTGAATGAAAGATTGATTTCTATGTCTAGAAATAAATGGTTTTATTTTAAAAGAAAAATACTTTATCTTACACATCTGGTGAGCCAGTGTGTACCTAGAATTAAATATCTGTGTCAGTAGCTTTTATGAGCAAGCACACACTGACAGCCTTCTCTTCTGCTATGCTAGATTTTTCAGACACAATAGTCCTTGTAGATCCTAAACCCTGCCCTAAATAGGGCTGAAATACAAGCACTTCCAATGCATGCAGGACTGAAAATGTATATCATTTAGTTGAAATATCACACATAGATTACTTGACTTCATACAGTTCCTCTCAGACCATGTGTTACTCCAAGGTAAACAGACTCCAAAAAGATACAGCAGTCATAATAGTAATAGATTAGCATGTCATGTCAAGAGGAATGCATCTGACAGTCTAATTGCCTCACTCCGTTTTGAAACCTCTAAGCTGTACACATCACACTGGCTAGAAATTTCTCTAGAAGCCTAGGAGGATTAGCTTTTCCATAGTTTAGTTTATTTTGGAGGGGGAGGAGAATAAGTAGGACTATAAATCTGTCCCTTCCCACCTACCTCATATTGTTTGTTCATGGCCCCATCTGTGCCCCATTAGTTGCAGAGCACCAGGGCTGCAGTCAGCAAAGCATAAGGCATGGTGGAACTCCTTACTGCTTAGCCTCATAACAAATGCTATCAGGGGAAATTAGGTCATAAAATAATTTCCTGAACCTGCACTGTATAAGGAACTGGAAGCAAGCATGTATTTCAAAACGGAGCTTTGTTAACTCTGTTGTGATGAGTTTCATTTCTTTCTTTTCCTCCATCTCTTTGATAAATTAGTTCTGAATTCACTGTATTTTAAATCTAGTAATGATATCAGGACAATATTATAGCAGTGTTTGTAACTGGGTTTGAAGTGTCTTGTATTTTCTACAGTCATAAAAATGATCTAATCAGATGTTGGTGTCTTCACCCATATGTGCACTGTATATTTGATTTTGTAAGCCAATGCATTAGCCAGCAGCACAAAACTTTTATTCAAATTTAGTAGTTGAGTAGAATACTAAAAACCAAATAAACTCCCCAAAACCAGAATAACATAAATACATATTTAAAATTTTAACTCTACTGTAGACCATATTATTGTTCTGATTTGAATCTAATCAACTAAACTGCATGTTAAAAGCCTGGGGTCAGGTTTTTAAGGAAGGATGTTCTCTGAAATCACAGTCACTGTAAGTTGCATCTACATGAAAATCAGTGTCAGCTGTTGTGTAATATCAGATCTTTCACATGTGCCTGCAGTTCTTTTGAGATGCATTCGGGCAAGAGCAGCTCATCTTGCTGAAATCATTGAATCACAAGGTCAGTTGGAAGGAACCATTAGATGTCACCATGAAGGAACCATTAGATATCACCGTGAGGTTAGCTATGGCTTTGTCTAATTAAATCTAGAAAATCAATAGTGTTTCTAGATTTCCTAGAAACCTACAAGGTTTAACCTCTTTGGATATTCTCTTTTGAAAATGTACATTTCATTCAAAGGAATGAAAATTGTTATCCTAATATTTGATTTGGACCACCCAAGTGTCCTAAATCCCTTCTCGCAGACAGGGTTCAGAAGCAAGACCTGAAACAGAAATCAAGTCTTCTGATTTTCTGGGTACAGGGACTATGCTGGCATTGTCCACTGAAGTCCATTGGAGAAGGACTTGGGGGTCCTGGTAGACGAGAAGCTGGACATGAGCCAACAGTGCGTGCTTGCAGCCTGAAAGGCCAACTGTGTTCTGGGCTGCATTAAAAAAGGGGTGGCCAGCAGGGAGAGGAAGGTGATTGTCGTCCTCTACTCAGCTCTTGTGAGGCGACATCTGGAGTACTGTGTCCAGGCCTGAGGTCCCCAGTACAAGAAGGACATGGAGCCCTGGGAGTGGGTCCAGAGGAGAGCCACTAAGATGATCCGAGGGCTGGAGTATCTCTCCTATGAGGAAAGGTTGAGGGAACTGTGCTTGTTTAGCTTGGAGAAGAGAAGGCTCCAGGGAGACCTCATTGTGACCTTTCAGTACTTGAAGGGAGCGTATAAACAGGAGGGGAAACAGCTGTTTACTAGGGTGGATAGTGATAGGACAAGGGGGAATGGTTTTAAACAGACAGGGGAGGTTTAGGTTAGATATTAGGAGAATGTTTTTCACACAGAGGGTGGTGACACACTGGAACAGGTTGCCCAAGGAGGTTGTGTCCCTGGCAATGATTCGTTGCCTCCAACTCAGATGAGGTGCTCATGTGAACTTAATCAGAACTTGCATCTGATTGACTGGATAAGTACCCAGTAAGGCAACTCTTCTCTCAGTATAATATATCAGGAATATGTCAAGTCTTCATGACAGAAACCATAT
>NW_024884364.1:51901070-52006161 GCF_019232065.1 Centrocercus urophasianus | reverse complement strand
TTTGATGTTCAGTTTTTCAATAAATGTGGACTGTTTACCAACAAAGGTGGAAGCACTTCAGTCACTATGTTAATCCAAACCCTTTTTCCAATTAGGGGAAAAAAGCCAACAACAGTATAAAGAAAATACATAAATCCAACACCTTGAACAACACCATATGTTTTACTACAGTATCATAGGAGATCATACAAGCAGAAATATGGCATTCTTTAATGATGACAAAAATTTCTTCACGTTTTTGCTGATATGCATAATGAGCACCGAAGAGTATGAAAAGTTGTGGAATGAATGAAACATTGTCCTAGAGAGCCAACAGCATCCTGGCCTGCATTACAATAGTGTGGCTAGCAGGAGCAGGGAGGTGATCATTCCCCTGTACTCAGCACTGGTGAGGCCGCACCTCGAGTATTGTGTTCAATTTTGGGCCCCTCACTACAGGAAAGACATTGAGGCCCTGGAGTGTATCAAGAGAAGGGCAACGAAACTGGTGAGGGGTCTGGAGCACAAGTCTTATGAGGAGCATCTGAGGGAGCTGGGACTGTTCAGTCTGGAGAAGAGGAGGCTCAGGGGAGACCTCATTGCGCTCCACAACGTCCTGAAGGGAGGTTGGGGTGAAGAGGGATTTGGCCTCTTCTCCCAGGCAATAGGACCCAGGGAAATGGCCACAAGTTGTATCAGAGGAGGTTTAGGTTATACATAAGGAAGAACTTTTTCTCTCAGAGAGTGGTCAGGCACTGGAATGGCTGCCCAGGGAGGTGGTGGAGTCGCTGTCCCTGGCAGTGTTCAAGAGGCATCTGGATGAGGATCTGTGTGATATGGTTTAGTGCTTGTGGTGGCAATGGTGATGGGAAGACAGTTGGACTAGATGATCTTATAGGTCATTTCCAACCTTATGATTCTATGATTCTATGATTTTCACCTTGTATTGTAATAACCTATTCTGAAATGTAATTTATTATTCAACTGACGTTTTTCATAGGTTGGTGTTTAACCATCAAGAAAAAAAGATGAGATAAACATATTTTGAACAAAATGTTGGAAGTAAATAGTATGATCTGGAAATATTCATGCTAGGCATGCGTTGCTAGCTAAAATTGTAGGAGTTTTAAAAGCTTCTCCAGTTACTGCATTTTCAGCAAAGAGATTATAAACTCTTCCCCATGCTTTTGAATGTAAATCTGGTAATTAAAAATATATTTCTTCTATGGAAATGCTTTCTGCTCATTTACTTGTGCATCCATATGGTCATCATCATTTTATGGAGAAACAATGGCAGTTGTCACATAAGTAGTGGAATATCCATAACTATGATGGATATTCTGTCCATAAAATCTCTCAGTTCTGAATATTATGTGAAATAGCTGCAGGACAGAACCAGACTGAACTAGTGTGCTGTTGTTAATACATCCATTTCCAACGGTCAGGAAGATCTGACCTGAATGTTGTTAAAATGGAATGGAAAAATGAAGTACATTAGTATCTATTCATGGCAGTGGAAAAGACTGAAAGCAAGACAAGGTCATTTTGTCCAGAAAAAGAGGAGTGTGAGGAAATAGAAATCAAACACAAGGCAGAAGACTCTGAACAGTCTGCGGAGCTGGCATCTGCTAATGGCTCATAGAATTGTAAATCAAAAATGTGAAAAGCATTCTACAGTGCTGGCTTAAAAGGAGAGACCAAATCCTTTGTTACAGTGAGGTTTTGATCTCATGCAAATTCAGTCTTTGAGTGTTTGAGGATAATTCTTTCATATAAAATGAGATATAAGAAGGGACAGTGATAATCAGTTTCTCCATAGGAAAGTATATTGATTAACACCTATGAATATTTTCTTTTGATTACCTGCAAGAACTATATTTCATTCAATATGGTTCTGCAGTCTTCCTTCTCTTAAACTCAAACTTTGCACATTCAAATATGATTTTTGAGAAAGGCATTGTAAAGGACAGTTTGTCTTGGCCAAGTTTCGTTTGCAAGTGGCATTCGGTTCTTGCATTCATTTCTCATGCTTGCCTTGTTTAGCTATCTGTATTTGGGTATGGGTATGCTGCTTTCCGAAAAGTCATGAAGCAGCAGTAATAATGGGCAGTCGTGCATTTTAGAAAAAGGATAGCATACAAATCACGTGCTTGAAGGAATAAGTTCATGCGTGGTCCCCATCCACTGACAGAAGAAATCTGAGAGAAAAACGAGCGCTGGTGTCCAGTGAAAGGGGTGCTGTAGGGAGTTTGGTAGCAATGGCCCTGCAAGGGCATGCAGTGAGAACAAGGAACTTGACACAGGATGGCAGGGAGGAATGAAAGAGTAGGAGTACAATGTTGAAATTATACACACATCAGTTGGTCAAATTAAAACCAGATGTATGCAGTGATCAATAAATACTTAAATTTTGTTCTCTGTTTCCTTTTTTTTCTTTTCCACAGTTCAAGCCAAGAAAAATGGACTATCTCCTGAGTTTGATGGCCAAACTGCATGTACAATATAATGAAGGGATAATGGTACTCATATCTAAAAGGTCATTTTCATTTAATTCAAATTCCCCATGGTTTTGTTGCAGCAGCACAAGCCCTTCTACTGTAAAGTGTTATTTATCCTCTTGTCTTCTAAGGGCTTTAATCTGCATGGTCACTCTATTTTGAAATGGGCCTGCGTCTGTAACCTGTTTTTGCTTTTAGGAAACTCTCCTGTGTATTAGCTGTTGTATGATGAGCAAAGACCAAGTTAATCAATGGAGCCATGTGCTGTGGCAAAAATAGCATCAGGAGCAATGATTTCACTGAGACTTGAAGCAGCCACAGTCTGCCTGGGCATGATGATGAGATGATGATCCTCCTGCCTTTTCCTCATGCTGGCAGCAGCATGGTTCATTTTAACATGGATTGGGATCTCTGAGCACTCTGCTTTTTATACATCCAGCTTGTCTCTTATCCCAAGCACTACACTGCTGATTAACAAAATAAATATGATCCTAAGAACTTTTAGCTGTCTTGCGACAGTCGTAAAACACTGCTGAGTTATTTTGCTTTTCTGAGTACTTTAGTTAGATCGTATATGGTTGATTCTCCTGCATCTTGTGAAGGTCTTTCCCTAATCTTGGGGCATCCACCTCAGGTGGAGAGGAGCTGCAGTAACATTTCTTGTCCCTCTCCCAGAAGTGAGCAGAACAGGGCAGTTCATGGGTAGGGAGAAAGGACTGATGGTGCTGGGCTCTGGCTCTGAGTGATCAGTGCTTTGAGGCACAGCTTGGTGTGGCTGCAGTAGCCAGCAAACCACTGCCAGCTCCCTGATGTCTTCCTCCCTTCTCTACTTTGGTGTCAGGTTCTTCCATTCTCATGGGAGTACACGACATCAGTTGTCATCCTCTTTCTGTTGTGAGTTTCTGCTTAAAAAATCAGCTAGGTGTGTATGCACTTGCTTAAAGAGAGAACAAAAGTCCTTCAGGGAAAGGCTTATTCAAGGTCTCCCTCCAAACAGGTGCTACATCTCCCCAGAGTGGACTCACACTACTACAAAACCTGCTCAAACCATGCAGAACACCTATAGGCTTGCCTTCATTTATTTCTTATGATTTTACAAGGCCAAATTTTCCAAGTCCTGGGAGCACATTTTGTTTTAACTCATCTTCCTTATGTCTTTAATTGAGTATAGGGTTTAAAACGCCTATTGTGGAAAATACATTAGTGCTAAATTCTATACACGGGAAAAAAAAATAAAGCAAAACCTCAGCAAATAACATTAGGAAAGATGCACCTGCATAGCCGTCTTCCAGCTGGGCAGAATTAGACAATTTTATTTGCAAGTAATACTTAGAAGTTGAAGAGTTCAACTTGGTTGGAGATTTTCCTTCGGGGTACTTGTGATAGTTCCAGTGCTGCTTTCTTGTTGTTATAGCTGACCTCAAATTGCTAAAGAAAGCAAAGTTCATTTCAGAAAGTTAATTTTACTGCAGGAATTTCCTTATAGTTTATTTAGCGTTAGCTTAGGAATGGTATTGGATTTTTGGCTACTTTTCACTACTTTCTTGCAGAATTGTTAAGCTAGCTTTAATACTTGTCATGAAAGCTGCCTTGAGCACAGCCACAAAGCACTGACATCTGCTGTCAGTTGTAGTATCACGAAGCCCTTGTGTGTGAGTGGCCCAACAGTAGAAATATATCAGCATAGTAAGAGTTCAAAATCTGATAGAGAGCTCATAGCCCTGAAAAATTCAGGGAAAGGTGTCAAGACTTCAAGCTGCAAGCTGTGCATGCAAGAAGTAAAAAGCACTTCCCAAGTGTTTAATCTCAGCAAAGGATCGAGCTGTGAGCCACCTCTCCCGTGTGTGTCCTCACTGTGTCGTCTGAAGTGCGCATTTAGGACAGGGATGCTGCCACTCCAGTGGGTCATGTGTCTACTTGTATGTCTAAAGTTCTTCAAATTAAAAAAAAAAAAAAATGCAACTTAGGGTATTAGATGTGAAGCTTTATTCTAGATGCATGTTTGGAGAACCATAGGCTTGTTACGACTATAATCTTAATGCAGGCTAATGGAAAATTTTCCATACGCATTGGCTTCTAGAAGGATATGATTTGCAATGGAAATATTACTATAGCAGTATTATTTTGCAGCTGACTGGTAATTTTCTGATTCAACATTATGGGTTATTATATAACATAATGTTTGCAATACCGTTACCAGTAAATATTTATGTGGAAAGAAAATAGAAAATGTTCCTATTTCTGTACATGTACCACCAATGATTTTTGGCAATATCCTCAGTGCACATTATATGTCAACATACTGGGGGGAATATTATGAACCTGGAGTAAATAATTTCACCACTTAGTTCCTGTTTTTCAAATGTAGCATAAGCAGCTGGAGTTCAGTGTCCAGATGGATTTAGGCACTAGAACAAATACCACAAAAGCAAACTTTTTGTTTCATCAGAGAACCAAAGACCTCCAGTAAAATGCTTAGGCACTCTACGGTAAAGGTAGGAAAATGGATAATAAAAAAGAACTCACTAAGTTTGTCAGTGAGTAAAACACTTAGGCTGTCTTCAACACTTTTCTTCTCTGACATTGTGGTTGGAAGACCACAGCTAGCAGCTTAGTTTCTAAGTTGCTTTCAGGATGGGGAAGTGATTTAGAAGGGAAAAAGCAAGAAAAACTCATCAAGATAAAGACTACTTAATAAGAAAAGAAAGAAAAAGCAAGCCAACAAACCAAATCAATCAAGCAAAAGCCCATAAGTGATTTAACAGCTGTCCATCCCTCCCTCCAACCAGCTGAACAACAGCTACCTTGGAAGGACTCTTTCCTGCCGCACTCAGTTTTATTGCTGATTGTAATGCTGTATGATACGAAATATCTCTTAAGCCAATTTGGGCCAGCTGTCTTGGCTGTGTCCCCTCCCAACCTCTTATTCACCCCTAGCTGTGGGGACAGAAGGGGAAACAGATAAGACCTTAGAACTGTGCAAGCGCTCCTCAGTAATAGATAAAACACTGCTGTGTTACCAAAACTGTTTATTCAGAAATCCAAAACAGAACCATTCAGGTTGCTATGAAGAAAGTTAACTCCATCCCAGCCAGAGTCAGTGCAGTGCACATTTCCTGTGCTCTTTACTTTCTGCACAGACATCAATCCGTTCCTGGAGTCCCATGCCATTTCCAAACTAGATCAGAAGTAATTCCTTTAGAGCATCCTATGCCAAGAAGCATCACTGTGTTTTGTCTTGTAGCTAATAATCGCAGCCTTACTCTTAAGATATTGAACATTTGGGTGTAGGCCCCTCCTGTCTAATATCATTGAAATCCACTTCTTCCCTGTGCACGGCTAGTGTCATCACCCACCAGAGTGCACTTAATTACTTTATCCTGGAAGAGAAACCTGAGGATGCTTTAACTCTCCCATCCTGCAGTTCTCATGCGCTGCATAAAGGAAGAAAATATTCATAAAGCCAAGGAGGTGAAGGAAGCATAACTCTCTTGGTTAGTGACTGAAAGAGTTATCAATGTCCAGTTGTTGCTGACACTGTATTTAAGGGGATGATGATCATGGCTGCATATTTTTACTGAGCATGGCTATGTTCACGCTGTCTACCCACAAGCTGGTACTTCTTGCACTGTAATATAGTGAGGTGAAGCTGAAGAATTTTTGTCTAAAAGCTGTGACAGGTCTAGGGAAACAGAGGATGAATTATTACCCCTGAACAGAATGGCACAGTGCGATCGCAGAGAAACCAACAAGAAAACCAACCCAACTTGCAACCACAGTCAAGAGGCATGGTGCACAGGAAAAAGAAAATACTTATTGGATTTGCATCTAAATCCAAAGACTGCTCAGGCAAGTAAGAAGATGAAGCAAGAAAGTCAGTGCGGGTGTTAAGCGTTATGTTTAGTTTGTTCCTTGCATTACCTAAAGCAAAAGTGAGTAGATTTGGAAACCTTAAGAGTCCACAGGTCTGTTTTCTGCAATACCTTTAGCTGTATAGATGAATCATAAAACCCAAGATGTCCCAGTAGAGCCCTGGAAAAGGCTTATTTAAGCTATTGGTAGTTAAGCCAGTCAAGCTCACTCGTGTGAGGTGGGCAGGTTATTTTGCATGAAAAATGTGAGACTTGACAAGCAAGAAAGTCACTTTCTGACGCAACTTTGGACAAGTTTTTACTTCGTAAGACATATATGAATGTCATATAGAAGCAGAAGTTTGGTTGAGTTTCAGCAGTAATTCAAAATTTAACCTGAGCTAAGTAGGGAGATTGAGAGGGTGTCAGCATCAGGGGCTTGATGGGCTCTGCAGCACTTCAAAATACAATGAAATGCTTCTGGATTTAACCCATTACTCTGAGCAACTTTTGGCTTCATAGAGAAATCTGATATATATGCACATTTTAGTTACTCTAACTCTGTTTAGGAGAAACATCTGTGTTTATCACTCGGAAGCAAACTCTGCTATCAGCTGTAGACCACAGCAGAACTTTAACTGATCTTCCAAAGAGAAGGGAAAGAATAGTTAGTTCTCTCCAACTATGTCACATCTTCCACAGACTAGTATACCATCTACATCTAATTGAGGAGATCTTCGATTTGTATATATACGGATTTAGTGTTGGTATATTGTAATGCAGTATATGGTTAGAAGGAATAATGAACTTCATTTAACTTTCACTGGAAGAAAATATGATACCTGATCTCCTCTTTGGTCAGTGAAGAGAGAAATGCTCCTTTGCATTATAAATCATCCCCTCTGCATTTGATGCAGATCCTCATAGAGAAGAAATCTGACTTCTGGAGCTCAGTTTATAGCATAGTTAAAAATGCTAATGTTAGTTGAGGCCCACTACAAATGCACAGATGTGATTTGCTTCTTCTTAATATGCCTTCCATAGAACTATTCTCTTTTCGTGACTTGAATGTACCCATCTTTTTGCATTTACCTAAAGAAAAAGGACCAATGAAGAATGTAATTTATTTTACATTGAGGGTTCTGAATTAGAGTGGTGTGAAGACATTAAGAGAAATTAGAGAACTAACTTCTATTTTGGCTTTCTAATTCATCAAAACATGCTACTAAAATCTCCTAAGCTTTAATGCATGAGAGTTTGTTTAATATTGTTAAATTACAACTGAATTTTTAAAGTTCTGAATGCTAATTACCTTTGAAAACTCTATGGATTCTGCAGAACATGAATTTAATGACATGTGGGTTTTGTACATTAAGATATATGCTCTCATTCCTAACCTATTAAATTAACCTTTACTGTGCTTTGATTTAAGTACATTTGTTAAGGTGTATTTTGAAATAAGACTTGGATGACCACATCATCATTTACTGGATTATGCTGGATTAGAAATGATTGATTGCTTGGCTTTAGTCAACACTCCTTTTTTGCCAGATGACTGTGACATAAAACTAGAGTTGACATTGGAAAGATAAGGAAGGAATTTAATATAAACTATAATCACAGGATGTGGTGAGAAATATGGCTGCCCCAAAATAAAGTTCACATCTGTTCAGGTAATAGAGAATGTGGGAGAGGGAGGGAGAAGAATTCAAGAATCCTTTCCTAGCTACTTTAACTGGAAACTCTGGATCTGTTTTTGTTGTTAATTCAGGAAGTGCCAATATACAAGGAGTCGTGATAGAACTTTAAACAAGAGGGAACAGACTTTGAATTTTGTAGTGACATTTGAATGTTCACTGCAGCAAGAAAGAAACTTTTTAAACACCTTGGGAGCAGAATAATGTAGAATTTCATCTGATTAAATGCTGCATAGGACATCTAGGAATGCTGCAAATGTAGTATTTTTGTATTCCAAAGATAATAGTGAAGAACAAAAGGTCTTACCCAAAGCAAGAAATAGTGCTTGTTTTGGAATTTGCAGATTGTATTCTGCTGTACATTTGCACTGTATCTCCGGTAGTGACATTCAGGGATTCTTTTTTCATTACTATTATTGATCAGTCTTGTCCTTCTCTGAAATCTCTGAGACTGCTATTTGTTTTCATATCAGCACTGCTGCATCAAAAACGTGTGATATTGAGTATTACACTCTCTGAAGGTTCCTTGTGTGGTTTTCATTGGATTGGAATTTTACGATTTACTGACACGACTGAAATAGTTTTAACAATTGCTATTACTTACTTCACAATATAGATATAAACATATAAACATTCACAGTGGATCAGACTAAAGATGTTTTGATTTTCCCTATTTATACAAGTGATAGTAACAGCTGTATAGGAAAGAGTGTACAAATAGGGAATATAGAGCAGCACACTTTTCACCTCCACCAGGGATTTCCTGAATTTTGTAGTTATTGGCTCTGACCAGGTTCTTCTTCCATGAATTTGTTTGATCTGTTCTTCAATTCTTGTAAACTATTAGCAACTCCAACAAATTATTTGTATTAATCATAAGTGTTGATATGACTTTAACTGCTAGCACAACTCTATTGACTTGTTCTTATCTGGAAAAAAGCATCCCAGATGACATAGGGAATTTGGTCTCAGGAGCACATGTTAAACAGAAACACATTCAATGTTAATACTGCAATAATATACTTGGTCTTCCAGAGAACTCAGTGATATCATAGACATCTGTGCTCGATCAAGTCAGACGTCTGAGCTGTGAACTGCTCGTGTACAAAGATTGAAAGGCCTCAGAGTTATGACACCAATGCATGGAATTTCATGGATGACTTGTTTATATATATTTTCCTACTCTGAGTGACAGTAAAACAAATAAAGAAAAAGGATGCAGATTGCAGAAAAGATTTGCTTGGAAACAAAACTGTAGCCTCTTTATTAAAAAGATGAGGCAGTCTTAGGGCTGATTTAAGACCCATAGTAAAGTGTGTTGCAAAAGGAATTAAGTGAAGATCTACAATACTGCACTTGACTTTATGAGCATATAAATCTCAAAGATGAAAATGTCATTTCAAAACAGCTATTTACCAGACAGAATATATGTCTACTCTGCACACAGACTTTGATCTGACTTTGTGGTTTCTCAGGACTCAAATTCAAGTGATAATGTTTTTCTGACCATTAGCAGTGAAATGTGAAAGGTTTTGAAGACTCAAATGTTTATTACTGCTGAAAAACAGACCAAACTTCTTTAGTAATGATATATTCAAGAAAAAAAGTAATGGTCTAAGATCCAGGCAAAATAAACTAGATGAGATTTTTCTTGCTATAGTAAGAATACAATACAAAATACATCTTTTGTATTAGCATTTTTGCTGCAGGTTGGCTAATTACCTAGTGACTTTCAATATCAAATACTGAAATATTTCTCTTATAATATGCCATTTAAAACTCATTAGATCCTCAAATTTCTGTGTTTTAGAATGTTTGAAATACAAAAAAAAAAAAAAAAAAGCATAGTTTTGTCCGGAAATTAAATAATAAAAAACAGTTTGGGAAATTGTTCTGGATCCTTACTTTTCAAACCAGCTTTTTTTGGTACTGAAGTTCTAGTCAGGGCAGTATGTGTAGCAGCCCTGTGGTATCAGAGGCAGATGAGAGTTTCCATTGAGTCAGGAGCTCTGCAGCCTAACAATCCTGGGAGCCGTGGCTTAAACAGAGATGCTCTGGGGGTAATCGCTGAAGAAGTACAGCACTGCGAAGTTTCACTGGAAGATGATCCCTTCTGTCACCTTTTCATCGTTTCCTTGTCTACACGGTGTATAGATTGGATGCATGGTGGAGGATGGTTTGAAGTTGGTGTTATTTAGATATGATATAGGCACACATCTGCAAATGCGCATATTGAAGGAGATTTTCAGAGTATTTATCAGCTAAACATATGCAAATCTTCACAAAGGAGAGGTTTTCTGAAATGTTTTGGTTTGAAATCAAACTTACTCAAATGTGTTTGAAAGCCTCGCTGGAGACAGCACCACAGCTTTAATAACTGGAATGACCCTGGAAATGTCACCTCTACTCCTGGGAAAGGACCAAAAAGGAAAATAACAGTCTCAGGTCTGGGACCAGCATAACAGGAAGAGGTTTGGAGTGGTCAGGCCACAGAGAGTTGAAATTCATGTCAGCTATGGAGGGTCCTGAGCATGTTCCTTGTTGACGTAATTTCCTCTGAATCTAAACTGTGAAAGGTGCAATGGTTGCAGTGCCCTTCGAGGTCTCTTATGAACACACAAACATATCTCCTCCATTAAGTACCAACTCTTCGGTACTTTCAGATTTTCATGCGTCTTCCCTCACTGGTGAAGTACTGAACCATGGATTACATATTAAACTATCAAATAGGATGGAACATACCGAGTCTTTGTAGATTAATCAATTTCTTTTTCAGGCTTGCATTATGACAAACCAAAATCAATGAACCCTTTTCCTCCAGAATACTATCCCTTTGATGAAATTACTTAAGTTGCTGGGACATTTGATGAGTGTGATATATATTTATGAGGACTAATAATGTCTAAGCATCCAGTCTATGTAAGTGGGTCAGTAAGTCTCGTGGCAGCTTGAACAAATATATTGGTTCATCCAATAGTGTGCGCTATACGGACCTTAAATGGGAGATTAATGGACAAATCATACTGTATTACTTCCTTCTTGTTTTTTCTTTTTTACTTTTTTTTAACATAAAAACAATTCAGTTATCTTGTTTCATTGTTTCAACATATTTGTATTTCCTTTTTATGCAGTTATTTGGAGATAAAACTAGCCTTTTACAGAACATCTCAAACATCTCATTTTCAACTTTCAGATGTAGAAGCCAGGAATCCCATGCATCTCTTAGAATGGTTTCTGTTATAAATCATTACAGAAAATTGTTTGAATTACAGCTTCCAATTCTGAAAACTACTGGAATTTACAGTTACTAACTATGGACTTTTGATCCCACGTCTTACAGGAAAACAGTAAATATGTCGTATAGCTGTCTCCCTTTCCCAGAAAATTCTTTATTCCATCAACTTTGCAGCTTCAAGGATTCAGCTGTGTTTAAGAAGCTAATCTAATGTCAAATACCAAGATATAACCACTATTTTCTCTGTAAAATTCCCCCAGATCCTCTCTCATCTAGTGCAGTGAAGATAGGGAAACAAGCATGGACTGGCTTAACACCGGCATGAGATAGATACTCTAAATGTATCCATAAAAGGGGATCTGGTCACTGATTTCTCTTTTCTTAAGTGGTAGCTTTATTTAATATTTGAGTGTTTACTTCTGAAATTAAATGAGCTAAAATTCAAATACATTTCCCCATGTCTCAGTCAATGCAATCTGTTTTAATCTTAACTTTGAGAAATAGAAAGATTATTTTCTTGAAATGGTAGAAGACTGCAGAATGTCCTTAAGAGTTTTGCCAGGCATCTGATTTTTGGTTTGGAAACTCCTGTAGCCTTTAATTGGCAGGAGTAATAAGTCTCAAAAAGCCTGCCAAAAATTACTGCAATTTTTTATATGTATATATTTTAAAGGTAGTATTTGGACAGAAGTGTGCAGTGCTGCTAGGTGAGGCAGTTATTTCTATAAGCTTGTGGGCTAGAAAGCTGCTGGGGAGTGTGTTACTCATGTCTGAGCTGGTTCTACTTACGGGAATAAAGTGCATAGAAATTTTGGGCATAACGGCATCTGGAGCTCACAGAAATGCTGCTGGGGTCTGGCCAACTCAGAAGGAAAAAGAACAGATTTTCCTTAATAATACATAAAAACTTTCAAGTCATCTCTGCCTGAAAACTTGTGCAACCTGATGAAGAGGTTCAACTTGTATTTGATATTTCCTTAAAAGACGCTGATATTGTCACAACTACTTATGCACTTGGAAATTACATCTGATATTCAGTCTCCTTTATGTTGTGAACATTCCCAATGAAAATGTTGAGACTTAACTGAAGAATAAGGCAAGAGCCAGTTTGAGGAAGCTTATCAGAGTACAGGCCCAAACTTCAAGTAGGAGGTACAGTTTGTGTTTGAAACATTGAAACTGGAGAAACATCCTTAAAAATATTGCTGAGACTCAGGAAATGAATTAATGTAGAGTACTGACCAAATGTTTTACGAGTATTGTAGTTATCTGAAAATGTTCACTTTTTTTTTTTTTTTTTTTTTTTTTAACTTGTAGCACATGCTTTTAAACACTTTTGTTCTATGCTTCTGCTTTTCAAGATCAGCTTTACAGTCTTATTTGCTACAGACAGAACACATCCAGGCTCAGTTCTTTGGTGCTGATCTTGTCAATTGATGTTGCACCTGTACAATAGAAGAGAACATGATATGAGAATTTGTTTTCTATACTGCTTGTGTGTAGCAGTATTAACTAGAGTATCATTTACTGCTTTTCTGTTTTTTGGGGATGACCTATTCTGGGAAAAGTATTGTTCAGTTCAGGAAACATGTCTCTCAATCCCTACTACTGGCCCTACTACTCTGGCCAAAATGTGCTAATCCTGACAAAAACTTGTGTCTCCATTGCCTCATACTGTGGGTTGTCATTAACAGCAAAACCATTTTTTCCAATTGGGCCAATGCTTTGTGAGCACATCTCAATTTCATCATCTGCTGTAGATAAATCTACAAGGCACAGAACAGTAAGCAGTCCATTGTTTATTCAGCGCAGATGTGATGTATTATCATCCCTATCACACATACCAGTGTGGTATCAGAGGGTAGCAGTTTCTACTCTTGGGCCAGAAGAAAGTAAAACTGAAATCATATTTTAAGTACAAGTCAGATAAAACCTTTTTTCCCTTTTCCTTTGTTTCCCCGATTAAGGGTTGAGGGTATGAACATAGGAAAAATTCTGATTTAAATCCCAGCTCCCCAAATTTGAACATGATTGCAGTTTACTGACACTAAAGTTTTGTTCATCATATGCTTTGCACTCGTAGGTCATCCAGTGGTGCTATGACCATAAACAAAAATCAAACTTATGCCTATGCATCGGTGAATGTGTGGACTCCATATAGTTTTCTATAGCTGAGCACAGATTCTGAAGTTGGAATATAGGTAAAAAGATAGCATGGTCTGAGAATAAGGCTCGCTTATTACTGCTGGTAATTTCAAGCAGTTATTCAGTGCTTCGATTCAAGCACACTGAAAATATGAGATGAAAAATTAAGTTTTGTAACTGTATTGAAAGGACTAACATCTTTCTTCAGGAATATTTTTAAAAGCTGTTTCTACAGTAATCCAATTATTAGGTCTCATTCCTGATGTAGCAAATGTCTTCCAGTGGCTTACCATAGAGCAGCTCTCCTTCAGATATTTTCAAAAAAAGAAAAAAAGGTTGTTGTTTTTTTTTTTTTGTATTTATTAAAAAAAAAAAAAAAAAGGATTCAGTCCTTCAGTTAAAATAATACCATACAGGGCTCATTGAGTTGTAAGGGAAGAAAAGAAACAACAAACAAACAAAAAAGTAAGAAAGAAATAGGCAATAATTTTCACATAATTTATTGGAGTAGTATTACTAACTGTTGAGATTGTTAAAATATAATGCTACTAATACACAGGGATACAAGCATTGTAAACCAGTGAATTGACTGCAGGTTACAGGAATGCTGTGCTAGGCACTCATTAGCTTTCTCACGATGGTTAAAAAAAAAAAAAAAAAATCACTGAATCAGTTTTGAGCCTGCAAGTTCCATTTATAATGAGAAACATCTGCTCAAGAGCTGTTCAAATGCTACTCAAAGCGAATTATCTGGAGAAAAAAAAATATGTAATAGTTAAGAAAGGTTTTCAAAAGATAAGTTAATATGAATTTGAAGGAACTGCACTACAAAAGGAAGAAAATATCTGAATTATGTTCCACTTATTTTATTTTTTAATTTTTAATTTTTATTCTCACTTATTTGGCTGTGCTACCACACCACAATGCCAATATCTAGATTTCCTCACCTGTAATTAATACTGAAATTCCTTTTTACCTGTAAAACTAGTATTTTCCTATATGCTTTGTTGAGAATTTTGAAGTAGTGAATCCCTATGGCATATTATATTAAATGGTAGATGAACTGGGAAATTGAACAACGCAATTTTAAATGTATTTGGTCATGTGTATACCTTGACACAGCTGTTAATAAAAACCAAAATGTCCAGTCAAACAGGAAAAACAGTTTTTAGCCTCCCTCTACAATTAACTAACAAATCTTGTATCTTTGAATATCAAAAAATTATGGACCAGTTGGACATGTTACAACATTGATTATAGTATTGTTTAGTCATGAGAAGAGGAGGCTCAGGGGAAACCTTATAGCTCTCTATGACCTGGGGGAGGGAGGTTATGGTGATGTGGGAACCGGCTTCTTGACTGTGGAACTAGCGATTGGACTAGAGGAGATGGCCTCGACTTGTACCAGGGAAGGTTTAGGTTTGACATTAGGTAAAATTTATTCTCTGAAAACATGGTCAGGCACTGGAATGGGCTGCCCAAGGATGTGGTTGCGTCACCATCCCTTGAGGTATTAGAGAATCATTTAGATATTGGTCTAAGGGACGTGAGTTAGTGGGGAAATATTGGTGGTAGGTGGCCAGTTGGACTGGATGATCTTGGACGACTTTTCCAATCTTGGTGATTCAATGATTCTGTGATTTTTTACTAATTTTTTTTTTTTTAATCTTATTGGATAAATTTATTTGGATATATATTGAAAAAAGCCACTTTAGAAAAATAAAATTGAAATTATTTAGGTATTTGTATTGTAATCCTTGCATAGTGATTTCGTCAGTATTATAGCCTAGTAACGGAAATGTGTGCATCTTTTGCAGTGTCAGATGTGACACTGCAAAACTTTTTTTGGTACTAAAACTGGTACTTTTACAGAACATCACTGATGTGCAAAAGCTCTGTACAAGAAAGCCCTAATTAGCAAAGTCCAGACATGAGATTTAAATCTATCACCAGAAGTAAATTGTTTTTGCTAGTCTTAAACGCTTCTAGAGAAATACTAATAGATTGAGGAAGCAAAAAAAAAAAAAAAAAAATCATAATTTCATGTTTGTTTGGCATAACTGACAGTCATGAAACTCCCACATTTCGAACAAGGAACTCAGAAAATATCTAAGAGTTATGAATCATTAGAATTGTTTTACTGTTGTAAATTTTGAGCCCATACTCCATCATTCTGAGTATATTGTGCTTAACCAATACCACTTGTTCAGAAAGGTTGCATTTTCCAAGGAAATGTTCTTAATTTCCTGAGTAGATGTAATTTTGCACCTCATTGTCCCTTGCAAGATATCCCAGACTGCTTTTCTTTCAAGGACACATCGTGGTGATTTAGCTGAAACTAAACTTAAACAACTTAAGCAACCTATTTCCGTGGTACATTTCTGTCTAAGGAAAGGTTGATTTAGATTTCATGCTGGCCTTCACAGACTTGGCTTGGAATTTGATTTGTTTCAGTAATGTCAACACAAAGTCACATCTGGGAGCTGTAAAGGAGCCTTTACAAAGCTTAGCTACATGGGAGTTGCATGTATCAGTCAAGTGGTGAAGCATGTCACTGTAGGGAAATTCCAGAATAATGTTTATATTTTGCTGTTTTGTCTGTGTCAGTGTAGCATCCTCATTCTCTCTACCTTTTCCAGAAATAAAAAAAGAAAAAAAAAGAAAAAAGAAAACTTATCATGGACTCATCTAGGTTGGAAAAGATCTTTAAGATTACCAAGTCTCATTATCAACCTGACCTACCTCTCTGATCAGTAAACCATGTCCCTTAGTACCACATCCATACATCTCTTAAATACCTCCAGGGATGTAGACTCCACCACTTCCCTTGTCAGTGCTTTTTTATTCATCCAGAAATGAAGAGAACTAGATGGGATGGAAGGATTCTTTTACTTTGGTGCATCTTCTTAGGAGACAGCATTAGGATGTGTAGGAATTTCTGTTTTTCCTGAAAGCTCTCATTAATTTCTCACAGTAAGTGTTAGATGTTTCTAAAGACTTTTTTTTTGTTTGTTTGTTTAGAAATAATCCATCAGGGTATTTGATTTGTATTTCTGGTTTCTCGTGACCTTTAGTCCTTCTGTGGGTGTGACAGCATTTCACTTGCTGTGTGGTGCTCTCATTGATCATTAGTATGTAGGTCTGGAAGTACTTACTGAGTCCAGGAAAATACTTTTTTAATCCAGAAATCTGCCATTGCAATGGAAATGCTGTAAGCTCACGTTCACAACCACAAACATATCAAGCATCTCTTAAACCTCACTAGAGTGCTTTCAGGTCTCCAAATGGAAAGTTATTCAAGAACTCCACGTTCCTCTTATTTCAAGCCTCATGGTTTATGATCCTTCTGGTGAAGCACTGTTATGCACTGTGGGACAATACAGCCAAGCTGCATCACAGAAGATAAAGAAGCATGAGAAACAAGGGTTCAGCAGATAAATTATCAGGTTTTTAGTTCTCAGTCTAAAAACTGTAAACTTCTTGGTTTCCAAAGCATTTGATTTTTCAGTAAAGGCAAGAAACTTAATTTTACTTTTTCAATGATCTCATTCACCTTTTGACTCTGGTCCTTCCCAAACTCTGTGATGCCCCTTTGCTGTGCCATCCCAACACTTGTCCTTCTCACCTTGAATTCAGACATGTCCTTCCCCATTCCCTACCATTTTTTCAAGTTCTCCTGAATTGCTTCTCTTTAGTAAGAAAAGTGTTCCTCTGACTTGTTGTAACTTTCTTTGATGACACTATACATACTTTCCTAATTCAACACCTTCCTGTTTCCTGAAATGTGCAAAGTTGAAGAACCATTCTCCCCAAGAAGAAATGTCTGGACTTTCTTCACTAGCCAGGTGGGAAACATACCTAACAGCACTTGTAGCTGGTAGAGTTAGACCTGAAACTCTGTGTCATTTCCCAGGAGGTGCAGGGGAATTACAGGGGGTCAGGCTTTAGTCAGAATCCTCAGAAAAGGGAACAGGAGAACTAGTAGTGCCGGTCATTTAGTAGTTTGTTCAATATGTATACTTCCATACACTCCCAAATGTGACCTAACTTTATGTTCCTAAGAAAATCATTACAAATCATTCTGTTATGTGAAGTAATTAGCAAGCACAAAGGAAGAGAAACCAAAGATATTTGTGCATTACCTCTGTTACAGCTTTCAGCAACAGGCAGGGGTTGCCACTTCTGCAAGGAGCCCGGGATTCCTGCAAGGGGTCCTCACCACACCTGCTCATAGCTCATTCATCAATATCCGCAAGGTTCACATCACGCAGTGCAAACATGTTCCTGATATTTCCTGTCTCTTTGAAGTGGGTCAAACAGCACAGTATGTGCAATATTTTGACACTTTCCAGTGGATTCTTCATGGAGTTAGTGAAGGCTCCAAATCAAAAGTTCTCCGACTCTACAGTAGGCTGTGCGTATTGTTGATTGATTTAGAAATACAAACATAAAAAAGATTCAACAGCTTGTGGTATAAAAACAGCTTATAATTAATGCATACTATTTGATTAATTCAAACCGCAAAATGTGTTAGTGTCACTGGCGAATCAGCACATCAAACTGGAATAACAAGAGGAAAGAATAATAAACACCTAGAAATATGCAAACCAAACAAGCAAAAGCAACTAAAAGCAAAAAGTATTATATACAGATTTCTGGCAGCTCTTGAGAGTTGAGTGCAACCCCAGGCAATGCTACAGGCTTGGGGCAGAGTGGCTGGAAGACTGTGTAGAGGAAATGGACCTGGGGTATTGATTGATGCTCGGCTGGACATGAGCCAGCAGTGTGCTCGGGTGGCCAAGAAGGCCAATGGCATCCTGGCTTGCATCAGGAACGGTGTTGCCAGCAGGAACAGGGCAGTGATTGTCCCCCTGTACTCAGCTCTGGTGAAGCAGCACCTCGAGTGCTGTGTGCAGTTTTGGCCCCTTGCTGCAGGAAAGACATTGAGGCCCTGGAGCGAGTTCAAAGAAGGGCAACAAAGCTGGTGAGGGGTCTGGAGCACAGAACTTATGGGGAGCGGCTGAGGGAGCTGGGATTGTTCAGTCTGGAGAAGAGGAGGCTCAGGGGAGACCTCATTGCTTCTATAACTACCTGGAGGGAGGCTGTGGTGAGATGGGGGTCAGCCTCTTCTCTTGTGTAACTGGTGACAGAACTACAGGGAATGGCTTCAAGCTGCACCAGGGGAGATTCAGGCTGGACGTTAGGAAATACTGCTTTTCTGAAAGAGTGGTCAGGCACTGAAATGGGCTGCCAGGGAGGTGGTGGAGTCACCAACCCTGGAAGTGTTCAAGGAATGTTTGGATTTTGTGCTGAGGGACATGGTTTAGTGAGAACTATTGGTGATAGCGGGATGGTTGGACTGGGTGATCTTGAAGGTCCTTGGTGATTCTGTGATTCTGTGATTGCCCTGCTCTTGCAACATATTAAGATTTTCATTTATATGTTGTTGCAACTATATGAAATTAATTCTTTATAAATGCATGCTGCCTCCAGATGTTTTTTTGTATTTATTTATCACTTTTATGGATATTTATTTTATTACTAGTAAATGAGATTTATGAGATACTGATATCTGGGCTGAATATTTTCTCTGCCAATTTCTACTTTTTTTTTTTTTTTTTTAACTGTCACACATCCCTTTTTACTGATTATTTCAATGTAAAATTCAATAATTCAGATATTTTTTATTTATTTCAATGAGTGATATATAATACAGTTAGGTAATTATTTGGCTTGCAGTTTTCCATCTCCACTGATGGATTCTATGTTTTGCATATAGGTTGCTCACTTTTTAGTTCATCTAATTCATAGATCTCACTGTAGTGTTATTATTTTGTGTAGTAGCTGTTCAACTCCCCCTCATTTCTCTGTAACACTGAAGGCCTGGAGTGTATCCACAGAAGAGCGATGAAGCTGTGAAGGGTCTAGAGCACAAATACTGTGAGGAATGGCTTAGGGAACTGGGATTGTTCAGTCCGGAGCAGAGAAGGCTCAGGGGAGATCTTATTGGTCTCTACAACCACTTGAAAGGAGGTTTTGATGAGGCGGGTATTAGTTTCTTCTCCCAGGTAACTGAGATGGGATGAGAGGAAATAGCCTCAAGTTGCACCAGAGGAGATTCAGGTTAGATGTTAGGAAGAATTTCTTCTCCAAAAGAGTGATCAGATGCTGGCACAGGCTGCCCAGGAAAGTGGTAAATTCACTGGACGTGTTCAAGAAATGTGTGGATGTGGCACTGAGTGGCATGGTTAGTGGGCATGGTGGAGATGGGGTGATGGTTGGAATAAATGATCTTAGAGGCCTTTTCCAGAATTAATGATTCTATTAAGGAGCATTTCTATTCTATATTAATATAAAATTGACTTATGGAATCTTGTACATCATTTCTCTCTTTCAATTTATGTCTCATTGTCAAAGAATATAGTAGGAATAGAGTTAGGAAAAAATGTAAGTTTTCTAATATCTTTTTTATATCTACACAGCACTGTTTGTTTTTTAAATAGAATTTTGATTACAAAATATCACAGCTTTCAAATAAGAATGTCCTGCAGATGCTGCAGAGGAAATTGTTACTGTGCCATTGGCATGCTATGATTTTCCACCACCCACTACACTGCAAAGAGCCAGCCAAAAAATTAAAAATACAGCAGAACTCCAATATTTCTATTCTCTCAACAAGAACTTACGTTTATTATTGTCCTGAACAGCACACATTGCAATCTCCCTAAAAATATCAGTATATGCATTAGGAATGCAGCAGACTGCAGGCCTGATCTCACTTTGTTCCACTGTTTATGTATTTGAACTTTGAAGGAATTTCATTTTGAATGAACACTGAAAAACTGCAGACACCTTAGGCTGCTTGAATACACTCACCTGTGAGAGAAATGTATGAGTATTCTTCCAAAGACATGCATGCACTCTATTGCACAGGCTGCTCAGATTTGGGTCTGGGTCTCACTTTCAGCATGTGGGATTTAGCGGTCTGAAGTGGCAAAATAAGTGAATTTATCCAGGCACACTCCCAGTGTAATGACTTTTGAAAGATGTTGCTTGGAATGAGAGTTTAGCTCTACTAAAATGCATAACTGGCACCATAAAATGCTATGTGGAACTGGATTTTGTGTTTCACTGCATCCATCTAAAAGTCAAAGCTCTGCTGAAGTCACTCATAGTTTTCTTTTCACAGAACTGATTAATCTTGGTTAAAAATATTGAACAGTGATAAGTTCATTGTATTCTTACCATATCTAAGAATGAGAATTTTTGAACTCAAGCCATGTAGCTTTCTCTGAGAAGAACCACAGAATTTGGGAATTTCAGATATTTTGTAGAAGATAAAGAGAGCAGGCATTACAACATCTCTATGATGATGGTAGTCAGATGGTGTCGCAAAGAGCAGAAAGATACAGCTGTTGGATCCTGTGTTTCTGAAGAGAAAAAGTTTATTTCTTCAAAATAAAGATTTTGATCCAAGAAGCAATCATACAATTATATCATAAACCAAATTAAATAATTTGTACGTTATTTATCTCTATTACTGAGATTGCAGTGATAATGGCTGTAAAAGTAGAACTGCTAAAATAATCCACGTTCCCATTATTTTAATTTTTCTCTGGCAGTTTTCATCAGAAAGCACTCAATTTGTGATGAAATCAAGTTGGCCAGTGAATAATTGAATGCTTGTTTAAGGGTTAGGTTGATGTGCATGTTGGCTGCAGTCTCCAGTGTGGCGATTTTCAGAGTTCAAGAATTGAAAAAGAAGTCAGCTTCTATTTTAAAACAAAATAAGAAATGTATTTAAAAACCAAGCAAACAAAAAAACTTTCCATCATGATTTCACAGTAAAATGTAATTTCAATAAATTAAAATGTGCTGCAATTTAGAACTCATGAAAAGTTTGCTTTTCCAGTCTGCTTTTAAGTATAGATTAAAGTAAAATAAAATCTATAAGCTGTCAAGACCAATTTTCCTCTAAGAATGAGTGAAGGAAATTAGGTATCTGAATCTATTACTGATTGTTAGATGTATTTTTAATAGTTGCTGAGTACTGTTTTCCAGATGATTTAGTGGTCTGATTGATTTCAAGTATCAGCACTCAAGAATATTGACTTTAATATTCTAAGGAACTGTATCTTAGATTTTGAGTTTGAGGAAGATGTGTTTATTTTTTCTGGGTACATACATGCACATACTTAACATGCATGCAGAAGAATAATAAATGACATAAAAAAATAAATTCTTGGTAGATATCTGGGACTTAAAATAAGTAGTAAAAATGTAATTGCATTGCTGTTAAGCATAAGGGTGTCAGTTGGCCTCTCAGGAGATGGATGTTTTCCTCCAGGCCTAGATTATAATTAGAAAAGACTGCAGCTTGTCACACAGTAATCACAGTAATCGTTAAATAATAACCGTGATTGATATTGTTGCACCTCCTGTATTTAATCTTGGTTTGCTTTGTATTTTATACACACAATTTAGATAAATTGAAACCAATCATCTTTCCTGCAATAACTTTTAAGGTACATTAATCCTCAGTAAACGTTTTTTTTTGCATGGATTAGTTGACAGCAATGGAACTGCTGCATTTATTAGGATAGACATTACAGGCTTTAAAACTTGCTTAATATTCGCATTTCAACAAAGGGTGGCTGTTTTGTTCAGAAGTACCTCCTCCTTTCCATGCTGTGTGGAGGGAGTTGCTGGCAGGGGTTGTCACAGGAGACCTCCTGCGCTCAGCTTTGACTTTCACTTCTCAATGCATTTACTCAGAAAACCACAATCAGTGCCACAAGACTTATGCATTGCTGTGTCTGTCAGGCAAAGGTGAGAAAGCTTTGTTCAAAAATAAGAAGTTAAAGCAGGAGGCAGGCTTGTGGAGAGAGCCCCTCTCCCTCTGTGAAAGGTAGCCTCTCGGAAAGGCAAGGCACAAGTAGCACAGGAAGCTTGACACTAATCTGACGTTAGCTATGGTTTTCCTCTGGCAGCGTTATTTTATTGAACTAACAGACTTTTCCCTATTTTGTTTATCCTTTAAATCACATGCAGAAGTTGCAGTTTTCATTTTGCCAAAGAATATGTCCTTGGAAAAAAAATATAAAATTTGAAGAAATATGATATAATTTAAACATTATTTTTGTAAAGGGAAAAGTGCTACAAGATAATTAACAGCAGAACGCCTTCAGAATTGTACAATCGATTTCAAATTTTGTTTGCTTGCTTTTCAGAGCTGGCAAAGCTCATGGAATAGTGAAGTGGTGACACACTTTATTCAAGATTAATCAAAAGTTGAGAAAGCTGAGGACCCTCTGAAAGCTGTGAGAGTGTGAAAACTGAGAAATAAACTGACTCACAGCAACTTTTGCTTAGTGCCAGATGTTGGGCAACAGAGCAGACAAACCTGTTAAAAAAGAAAATGAGATTGTGAAATGGGAGAGATTACAGTTCCACTGTATAAATAAGACTTTCCTATCAGAGATAATATTCTCATTTCTAGTCAGGATATTTTGTATAATACACACGTAGATAAAATGATGCAAAGACACATGGCACTGCTGTAAAAGTCTAAAGTGGTTTCTCTGCAAGGAAATATCAAAGACATTGGATCATCTCCTGCTAGAGTAGATACACAGGGTGATACTGAAGAAAAATACATGAAATACTGAGAGAAGTTCTTAAGATATTTATTCTCGCTAATGTTACAGTAGTAAGAGGTTTCCAACGTATCTGAAAACAAATGAACCAAAAATTATTTCAGAACATATAATCAAACCACAGACTTAGGGGCCACAGTGGAGTTTTGAAAGCATAAAATGCTCTAGCTTTAAGATACTAGTGGCTTAAGATAAGGAAGAGCTCTCAATGGACTTATGCACCTCTAATTGTCCACTGTGTTTTCATCAGATGCACCCATGCCTGGCTGCCTTATAGAGATGAGATACAGTATCACTGGTCTGATCAGGAATGGCAAAATCTGCACTCCACTGTTTTCTTAAGAGGAAGAAAGAGTCCATTAATACACAGGAATCTGCTTTCACATCACTCTTTGCCGGAATGAATTGTGAAGCCCTCCAATAGCTATTCCAAAGTTCTTTACTTAATGTGAAACAGATCTCAAAAAATGCAGCCAGATAAAGCAAAGAAAGAGAATAATCATTGGGATGAGCTGAACAGATAGTGGGATACATTTATCTTATTGCTTTCAGTAAGCAGTGTTGGGATAAGCTAGGTACACAATGGAAATCCAGGTCTCAAAATACATGTGAGATCTAATGTGTTTTCAAGTGTTTGAAATTGCTAATTTCGTGGACTTTTAAAAAGGGACAATGTGCGACTAGAATTGAGGTTCTAAGAATACAATACTGTGTGTTTAAAACTTCACAGTGTTTATTGCCTCAGAAGGCATGTGATTTCTTCTTGTTTCTAGCACTGCTTGTTGTGAATGCTTTGTTTTTCTAATTTTTAAGATTTTTCAGATTGGCAATGTAGTTATTTATAAATCAACACTAAGAAAAGAATTATTCCTCCACAGTCTACAGCATGGAAATGAGAGCGAGCTTGGCCTTGCTATTTTTTCTCTCTTTTGAATAAGATGTTTGGCTTGCAGTTCATCCTTTCCTACTTAGAATAAACATCTAACATTTCACAAGAATTGCTTTAGAGTCTGATCCCTAAACCAACAGAAGCCAAAGCAAAGAACTGCATTGACATCAGTAAGCTTTGGATTAGCTGCACAATACACTATCAATCACTTTTTCATTTGCACAGGCCTGCAACCACTTTGCTACCATGTGGAAGATATTGACGTGGAAATATTTTGGAAAATTAGTAGAGAATGTAGAATTTCTTGCTGTAGTACGCTGCTAAAAAAGATCATACTGGACAGGTTATTACAGCAGCTGCTTTCTGTATGGTTACATTTAGAGTCTGAACATCTAACACAGCCTAACAGAAAGGAGAACAAATTTGCTTCCAAGTTTATCCTCTAATAGTTACATTTAAAATTTGGGAAATAATGTGCTTTTGAGAAGATACATTTATTATGTTTGGCAAATACCTCACATGAACACTGCACATTAACATTACTTCTTTGTCATTGCCATGACATTTTTCAGGAGATAAAATAAGGCTAAAAAAGAAATCTGAGGAAAAGACAGATCAAAATGCAGTGCAATCTTCCTCCTCTTTTGGCAAATATTCCAGCACAACACCCAAGGGATTGATCCCCGCCAGAAGAACACTTTGGCAAACAGAGGTCTTAAATAGCAGGCACATATGCTGGGAAAAATTGGCTTTTGATAAGCCAGAGAGACCTGGTTAAAGACCAAGCAGTTTTAATGTCTGCTGACAAGCCTTTTCTGAGCTGGTTTGGGATTTTAGGTATTTCACATATTCCTGTCAAACTGATGATCTAATAGTAAGGGTGTGCAAAAGATGGAGATTTCCAGCATTACTGTAACTTACTGTATAATTATTAATAAAACAAAGCACCATGATGACTTGTAAGGAATGTGGTCTCAGTTACCACAACACCCTGAGGTCACTTAAAAAACAGTTTTATTCAATATTCATGCAGAAAAAAAAAAATCTGTAATACTACAGTTGCTTATTTTGCAACAGCTACATTTGGTACATAGTTTCTTTGCAATGCTTATTTTAGTTGGGAGGGGAATTCTGTATATTATTTAATACTTTTCTAGTAACCTGCACCTTAAAAAGCAAGCACATGCCAAACTTCATGAGCAATTCTCCCTTGCCTCAAAATACATTCTAGAATGTAGATACTATCTCTATCTCCTCTAGAATGTACTATCTCTAGTTTTGATGGGAGAGAAAGTGAAATATGATTAACCACAAGAACATAATTGTCATCATGAATTTAGTTTGTTTGGTGCATGAGTTATCTTTTTGTTGAGTGTGTTAGTAGAGTACAAATAATGATAGCTGGTCAAGAACCCTGTAACAGGAACAGAAATATAGCCCTTAGATTTTTCAGAATCCAGTGTTTCCTTGGACAAGGTGAGACATTTCATCTTACTGTTCAAGCCTGCTTAATTGCTAAGTATAAAAGTAAGATTATTTCCTGGAAAGAATCTAAAAGGATAGACAATAGGAGATATTGCAGGAGATGCATGCACATCAGCTAATTTTCTGCATCAGCTTTTAGCCATAAACTGATGTGCTTCCTCCCTGCAGGAGGGTTTCAAAAACCTGTTGCTCATGTGCTATTTGGAAACAGTTCAGTACAGCAAAGAGTTGTGAGTCAAAGGATACCTCTTCTGATCACGCTTATGAGCTCTGCTGTTCTACTTACAGAATGCATAAAGCTGGGATGTGCAGGGCCTTTGCAGTTGGATAGACTTGTAAAAAGATACAGTTCACCTGGGTTTCATTAGCAGAGTGACAAGGGAGCTTATCCAGCTCCCCCGCTAGGAAAGGCAGAGCTAGTGCAGAAGGCCACCCTGCAGCTCCTGCCCAGAATTACTTGGCCAGCTTTTTCAGTAAACACTCATTTTTGGACTAGTTTCATTGCTCAGTAGGCTTCTCTCACTAATGAGGGAGCCTTAATAGGCATGACACCTAGAAAAAGATGTAAACTATTTCTTCCAGCATTCAGTGGAGGGACCTCTCAATATGAGAATGAAGGATCTGCTTTTGTCTGATTTTGTTTATTGTTCCTGGACTTTTTTGTTTCTAGAGGATTTTGTTCTGCAGATGTTTGAAGGAAATCACTTTTTGAATGCTTAGAAAAGCCTTGCTCTTGACCACATACAGGTGTATTAAAAAGTAAATAGCTTACCAGAACATAAATATAAGCTTTGAAAAATTAAATTGGACTTCAAGTAGTGTTATCCTGTTGTCAGGGAAAGGGAGGCCTGAAGGGAAGTGACCAAATGGATTGAGTGTTTTCGGCAAACACAGTTTATTCCTGTATGATTATGTACTTAAATTGGAGAAATTGGAAACTTTATTTCCTGGAGAAACAAATTACTGACAGGTATTTAGCCAACTTGTGGTCAACTCCACATTTTTGTCTCTTGCTACATAGATGACCCTTATGAAATATTTTTTCCTCACTCTCAGGTACTGATGCTTTGTCCTGTAGTATCAGTTAGACAAATGATAACCCAACCACAGTAAATTTGCAGAAATGCTGGGACATCACAGAGTCTAGTTTCTATTGCCTCCACAACTGAAATAGCTGTAATAGGCTCTCTGTGATTCTGTATGTGCTATATACATCAAAGTTTCCAACAATATATTTAAAATAGAGACTTCAAAGTAGACATCTTTGCTTTGTGGAAAGCACTATAAACATTCTCTGGAAAAATAAAAACCCATATCTGGCTACTATTTCTGACTTTCCTCCAAAGAGGAGGAAAAGATAAAACTACAAGATTTTACGGTCGTGTGCTCACACAAGCAAGTTGTTGAAGACAAAAGCTACATAAGCACTTGATCCCTTGTTATCATATAAGTTGCCCTGGTCTACCACGTAGCCTTCTTACTAATTAGAGCTGACACATCTGATATTTTTTGCAGCTAACGAGGATTTCACAGATAGTGCTATGTACCATTTTTTGGCTGCCCCGATCTTCTAAAATGTTTTCAAGGACAAGAGTTTCTTTATGGAAGAGCTGTCCCAAAGTTTTTTTCATGGATTTGGAGTTGTTCTACAATGTCTTGCACACTATTAATTAAAACGTAAGTATCTTTTACTGAATTCGCATTAATGGAGCAAGAAGAATGGAATATGTGTTCAGATGCCTCATAGCTGTTTGTTGAACCACTTGTCATTGCTTTTTTCCAAAGGAGTTTTCCAAAGGACAATGGCTGAAAAGCTTCTGGAGCTGCTTCAGCTCAACCTGAAGCAGCTGAAATGGGGAGCTTCAGAGAAACAGTCACAGTTCCGTGCTAAGATTATTAGATGTGGTATTTCAGCGTTAATGAAGTCATGCCTGAACAGTTCCTCTAGGCTACTTCATCAACATGACATTGTTCACCTGACTGAAATGGAGCAGACATCCTTAATAAGGATCTTCATGAGGTACTGGACCTGTGCCTGTCAGGAGGATTAAGTACCCAATTTTTTTAAATTTTCTTTTTTTTTTTTTTTTTTTTTTTGACCTGTGCTTTGGCAGAAGCTCATTACAAATTAAAAGCATAAAGAAAAGACCCAGCATCCCTTTCAATCTCTGGAAAAAAGAACCACAAACAGAAAACAGTTGCATTTTGCTTGGCCCTCAGCTGCTTAGAGGAAGCCATTCAGTGAAAGATGCAGGAGAATATGTTCATTCTGTCTGAAGGGACAAAAATCACAACTTCTCATACAGGGAAAGCTGGAGCTTTAATTTTAACTTGCTGAGAATAACAAAGGAATCTAGCAATTATTCTGGCCAGGTTTATGTTTGAGGGACATCGTCAAGTACTTTATAAAACAGATTATAAATCACTTCAGCACTTTCTCTTAAATACATGAAAATAATTCTCCACTACAATTCACCATTTGGCAGCAATCTGTTCCTCCTCCTCACTTTAATTTGTATTTTAAAAAATGCCATTACTCATATGTTATACATTGAATCTGTTCTTCAGTGGCTGTAAGTTCACCTCTGCATATCTGCTCCACAGAGGATCAAACTTCATCGTGAAGCCTTTCCAATTAAATGCAAAAAAAGAGTAGTAAAGAGAAAATAAATTGAAATTTTGATATTTGTTTGAATAATCTTTTGGCCATGGCCATCATTACAAAAGCTGATGTGGTGCAGGAAATGTTATTGCTCAAATTATGTACTTCACCCCTGTGGAAGACAGATTATCAGAATCACATTTAACAAACAATAACCTCAGCTACAGGAGCTAATAGAAGGGAGAAGGTTGATGACAGGGTCACAGTGTGATGAGGAAAAAACTGTAAATTGGTGAGAGTTTGTCTTCCGAGGATGTGTTCTATGCCAACCTGTGTGTGTGGAAAGGTAGAGAAGTTGAAACGGAGGGACACCACACCTTTAGCCTTTTCTAGTAAATCTGTCACCAATAAGCATATTGAAAATGAACTTCTGGTAAAAGAGCAGCTCCAGAAAAGGGAGAGTTGTATCTATTTCCTCAAAGCCTTACACTCCCTTTTCATCCTGGCATATTGCATGAAGTTTTTCAGTATCAAAGGGACCAATTCCTTACTCCTTTTATTACTGTGAACTCAATAACTCTTTCCAACCCTACCGTTGCACTGAGATGTATGCACTGGGTCCCCTTCTGTTCTGCAGAAATAACATCCTTAGAGGCATTGAGTCTCAAGCCTTTATCTCTCCCAGCATAAAACAGCATTCTTTTCTACACTTCCCTTAGGAGGACAGGCTCAGAGAGCTGGCGTTATTCAGCCTGGAGAAGAGATGGCTCCAAGGTAACCTGATAGCAGCCTTTCAGTATCTGAAGGGGAGCTACAGGAAGGAAGGGGACAGACTCTTTAGCATGGTCTGTGGTTAGAGGATAAGGGGAAATTGTTTCAAACTTAAAGGCAGATTTAGATTAGATATAAAGTCTTTTGTAGTGAGGGTAGAGAGACACTGAAACAGGTTGCCCAGAGATGTGGTGGATGCTCCATCCCTGGAGACACTGAAGGTCAGGCCGGATGGCACTCTGAGCAACCTGATCTACCTGCGGATGTTCCTGTTCATTGCAGGGGAGCTGGACTAGATGACCTCTAATTGTCCCTACCAACTCTGAGAATTCTGATTCAGTGATTAAATAGCAGAATCAACCTTGAATAATTTCTGTTACACTTCTGGGTCTGTACAGCATTTACTGGGTTTCTCTTTGGAGCTGGTGGCAGAGTCCCTCAAGTGAGGTATTTGCTAGGAAGGGCTATCTGTACAAATGCAAGTCAGGGAAGAGCTGGCTGAACAACAGCTCTCTAACAACAATACAAAGGGTCTGTGCTTATTGTGGAACACAAGCTAAATGTGAGCCAGAAGTATTGTGAAAATTGCACTCCAGGAGACATATTGTCTGCACAACACATTAAGTGGTCCTTCAAGTCTTCTTGAAGCTCTTGAAGCCTCAGATGGAGTGCTAAATATTGTGTAGAGTATTTTAATTAAGAAAGGATGTGAACCATTTGGACAGACACCAGAGATGAACACTGAGAATAATCAGAATTTGAAAAAAAAAAAGGCTTCAGGAAGAGGAAAATGATACATCTTCAATGTGCATGAGAGGAAAGAAGCTTTTTTTACCAGCTACTTACGAGAAATAAAGGATCTGTATTTCAGAAAACGGAGTTAATAGAGAAAAAGCAAAAACATTCTCATTGTCAATAGCCATAGGACTGTGGAATAATTTACTCAATAGTTTTGTAAAGCCTTACTCAATAAAGGTATGTATAAACAAACATGTTAAGCAGATGCTGATGAAAATTACTTTATCTACAGATAACCCTTCTGTCAGAGCAGGGATGGAATAAATGTCTAAAATTTCCTCCTATTCCTGTTTCCTACGTGTCTTCAATTTTTTTCCCATCTTAAGAATAAAGCCCAATAAAATGTAAGGCATTTCAAAAGTCCATAGATATGCATTTCACATTAATATCTGCCCATGCTGTCTTGGACAGGAAAGTAAGCCCCACATTCTTCAGACTGTCCCAGCATGCATCACCATACAACAATCTTCGTTCTCTCCAAGTCCTCATGTTTTTAAGAGAGCTTGGTCAGCTCAGAGAAAAGTCAGCTTAAAGTATGTCTCTTCCAGGATTTTGAAGTAAGCTTCAAGTTTTTCCTGCTAGTTGTCTTTTCCTCATCTTATGATGAAGTGTGAGGTCTGCCAGAAAACATACAGAAAGGAAAACGATGACCCTTCTTTCCTGTATTTTTCTAAACAACTTATTAACTACAATATAAATTGCAACAGAACTTTCCAACTCACCAAAACAACACACTTAGCATATGAATCACCAAATATAAACACATCTGTCCCTAAAATTTTGGATATTACAAGAGTCCACGTAATCTTACACCCAACAGAGAAACTGCAGACTAAGCAATTAGGTTTTGCCTTACTTTCTAAATGTATCCTGTTGAATTTCATAGAATCATAGAATCACAGAATGGCCTGGATTGAAAGGGACCACAATGATCATCCAGTTTCAACCCCCTGCTATGTGCAGGGTTGCCAACCAGCAGACCAAACTGCATAGAGCCACATCCAGCCTGGCTTTGAATGCCTCCAGGGATGGGGCATCCACAACCTCCTTGGGCAACCTGTTCCAGTGTGTCAGCACCCTCTGAGTGAAAAACTTCCTCCTAATATCTAACCTAAACCTCCCTTGTCTGTTTAAAACCATTCCCCCTTGTCCTATCATTATCCACCCTCGTAAACAGCTGTTCCCCCTCCTGCTTATGTGCTCCTTTCAAGTACTGAAAGGCCACAATTAGGTCTCCCTGCAGCCTTCTCTTCTGCAAGCTAAAAAATCCCAGATCCCTCAACCTTTCCTCACAGGAGAGGTGCTCCAGCCCTCGGATCATCTTAGTGGCCCTCCTCTGGATCCATTCCAAGAGATCCACGTCTTTCTTGTGCTGGGAGCCACAGACCTGAACTCAGTACTCCAGATGGGGCCTCACGAGAGCAGAGTAGAGGGGGACAATCTCCCTTTCCCTGCTGGCCACCCCTTTTTTAATGCAGCCCAGAACTCAGTTGGCCTTCCGGGCTGCACATTTGCAGTGCTGGCTCATGTCCAGCCTCTCATACACCAGGACCCCCAAGTCCTTCTCCAAGGAGATCTTCCCCCAGTTTGTATAAATACCTGGGATTACCCAAACCCAAGTGTAGCACCCTGCACTTGGCCTTATTGAACCTCATTAGGTTTTCATGGGCTCACTTCTCCAGCCTGTCCAGGTCCCTCTGGATGGTTTCCCTTCCTTCCAGTGTATTGACTGCACCGCTCAGTTTGGTGTCACCCGCAAACTCGCTGAGGGTGCACTCAATGCCATCATCTATGTCATTGATTAAGTTGTTAAAGAGCACCAGTCCCAAGACCAACTCCTGAAGGACACCGCTCCTGACTGGCCTCCAGCCTGACATAGAACCACTGATTACAACCATTTGCCTGCATCCAGTCAGCCAATTCCTAATCAATTGAAAAGTCCATCCTTGAAATCCACACCTTTCCAAATTAGAGAGAAGGATGTAGTGAGGGATGATGTCAAAGGCAGAAATCCAAGTAGATTACATCCATTGTCCTTCCCCCGTCCACCAAAGCAGTCACTCTATCATAAAAGGCCACCAGATTGGTTGGACAAGATCTGCCCTTGGTGAAGCCATGCTATCTGTTTTGAATCACCCCTTTATCTCGTATGTGCCTTAACATAGCTTCTAGGAGGATCTGCTCCATGGTCTTCCCAGGGACAGAGGTGAGGCTCACTGGCCTGTAGTTCCCTGGGTCTTCCTTTCTTCCTTTCTTAAAACTGGGAGCAATGTTTCCCTTTTTCCAGTCACTGGGGACTTCACCAGACAGCCATGATTTTTCAAATATGATGGAGAGCGGCTCGGCAACTACATCAGCCATCTCTTTCAGAACCCTAGAAACCACTCTGACAGAAAGGCATTAGGGTGATTTTCTTCCTCTCTCAAAACACTTTCTCAATCTAGTCCATGGGTGTCCAACATTGATGATTTTTTCAGTAATCTTGAAACGTCTTCTCAAATTTCTTTATCAAAATGAAAAGTACGGCTGTGCTTTAAGTCTCTACCAAGTCTTAAACATCAGATTATTCCACTGAATTTTGTGGGGTTATCTTGACAGAAATATTAATAGTATACTGTGCTTTTAATTTTCCTTCTTTTTAATGTTAAGGGGATTAATGAAGTTATACATTCAAAATATGTTTTTAGGTTCTAGTTAGCTATATGACCAATACACTTAAAAGTTTGTTTCAAATATTTACTTATGTCTGAAACTATTTTCCCTAAATTGGTCTATCTAGAGATGGACAGATGTCATCCAGATCCCACAGAGTTAGTCAAGATACCAAGGTATGTCCAGGCTTGCCTATCATACATTGATGTGACAAATCTCTTTCCAAATGTGTCCATTTTTCCTCCATTTTCCACAGAAAGTAGGCTTCTCGTCCTGACATAGTTCTCTCTCGAATGTCCAAGAGTCAGGTGAGAAGACCTGTTATAAGTACTTCAAATTAGTACCAAACAGTCTGATTCTGAGGATTTAACTTTTATGTGAAAAATATTAGAAATGCCTGTTTTTGTTTTTACTAGGAAAACTCAGTGCCTCATCAGCTTCTTTCCATTGGTGCCCACAGGATGAGAGGTAGTAAGTGCAAATTGAAACACAGGATGTTTCCCTGGGTGAGAAGAAAATGTTTTACTGTGCGGGTGGTGGAACACTGGCACAGTTGTCCAGAAAGGTTGTAGTTTCCTCCTTGAACATTTATAAAAGCCACCTGGCCATGGTCCTGGGGAACCTGCTCAGAGTGGCCCTGCTGAAGCAGGGGTAGGACCAGAGGGCATCCAGAGATCCCTTTCAGCTTCAACCACTCTCTGTGTTTCTATGCTTTAATTATGCATAACTCATTGGTAAAGTAGAGGATATTTATCATGAGTTATTTTAATAACGTTTTGAAAATCTACAAAACAGATTTGACTATGATGTTTACAATTGGGGATTTTAGAATTTTCCATAGCACCATAAGAAAGTGAAGCATTTATTTTGCACAGATCAGTTGGGCCGCATTAAAGCAGTTGAGGAACTGAAATATATTTTTGACATTAGCAAAGGTTTATGATAAATTTTAAATTTCCTAGAAGTTATTAGGAATAAAGGTGTCATAAATACTTCCTTTGTAATAAAGTTGAACTGTCCAAAGAGGTTTATTTGCTCTTCCCAGCCTATAGGTGTCTTAACCTAATATTACGTTTGTACAGCTACTTAGATAGGGGAAATCTAAATGAGAAACTGTCCTCTCTGTTTTTTAATATTTTGTTAATATTTCTAAAATTATTTTCCATGGAAGATGTATTTATTTACTGAAGTCCCTTGGTATTTAATTCTACCTTAAAATTGTACTTCAAAGCAAACTAAGTGTGGTCAAAAGTTCAAACTGAAGATTATATTTGATATATACATGTCAGAATCTTCTTACAGTATTTACACTCTGTCCAGTACAGATATCTAAGATAAATGTTCATATTGCAGAAACAACCTACTACCCTCCAGCTACCTTGATATGGAAGAAACAATAAATGTTTTGTCAAAATCAGCTAATAAGAGGCTATTGAAAGTTCATGTTGATTCATTTTTTCTATATATATATAAAAAAAGATTATTAAACTTGTTATATACCACAGCAAACTGAAATTACATGGAAGAACTCCAAAGTGTCACATAAATTATAGATTGACTCTATGATGACTTTTTCACATTGCCATCACAATATTTTGAGGAGCACTGTAGAGGTAAAGAAAACTTTTTTTTTTTCCTTCTTACAGGAGAGACTCAAAGATATTAGAAAATACAGTTTCTTAGAACAGATGTAATTCACAGTCTGCAGTCACACATGAAATTAATGTGGTGATTCTGTAAACTACTGTAAACATCAACAAACTTTGGCTTAAGATGATGCAAAATAGCTATCTGGAAGGAATAGTTGCAACAAGGATGTAAATTATGGCCCTTAATTTCACTTATATGAATTTATTACACTATTATTCAATAAAACAACTCACGTACATGAAGTTTGTGGGATGGTAACTGGAGGGTGTGCATTCCCTAAAGACAATCTGGCAAGACTGTTTTGTCCTTGATTTCCTGATCTAAACTAGAAGAGTTCTTGCTGCATTTGATTTATCACTTTCCAAACCCACAGCATGTTTCAGTCACAAAAATAAGTGTGTTATCCAGTCATTTATTTAAAAATGAAGTTTAAGGGAAACATATAATAAACTATTAGTTGTACTTCTCTGTAAAATTTTGCCATGGAAGAGTGATCTACTTAACTGCCCTGTTTTGGTCTAGAAAGTTTTAAAAAAATTCTGCTACATTCTTCTGTGTTTAATTCTGTGATTATATTTGACAAATAACAGTTGCATGGTATTCAGTTCTGTAAATCTTTAAAAGATTTATGCAAGTCCTTTAAATAAATATTAAATTAATGATGTCAAGAAAGGTTGTCTGGATCTTCTTGGATGTAGATGCATCAGTAATGTTTATTTCCATCTTTTTGTAACCTTACATATAAATATATATTTATAAAGGTACTGTTGATGAACTAGGGATAGCCTTAATTTTCAAACATGCTTAGGAGTCTAAGCTCTCTTTTTGCCACCTATGTAATCTTAAAAAACACATCTGAGAGACTTAGGAAGAAACTCAGATTTTCCTTGTCTGGCAGAGAACAAGTGTGCTAATTCAGTTAGAAGACTGGGACAAGCCCTGCTACTGGTGACTTCCTCTGACTGCTTTCAAGGAATTAACATTTTTTCTACACTGTGCTACTCAGAGCTGCACGCAATACTCAATGTGAGGCTACACCAGCAGTAAATATAGTAGGAGAATCACCTCTTTGGACTAGCTGGCCATTCTGTGTTTAATGCACCCCACAGTGCAGTTTGGCCTCTTGGCTGCCACAGCATGCTGCTGCTCATGCTGAGATGCTGTTACCAGCACACCCAGATCACTTCTTCCCGAGCTGCTCTCCAGCCCCTGGTCTCCCAGTCTGTGCCTTTATGTGGTATTGTTCCATCCCCAATGCAGTACCCAGCATTTTCCTTTGTTGAACTTCATGTCGTTGCTGATTGTCCAGGGCTCCAAGGTATCTAGATCCTTTCACAAGGCCTCTTGTTCCTCCAGACAGTCAGCAGTTTAGTTTAGCATCATCAGCAAATTCGTTAAAGATGCACTCCGCTCCTGTGTACAGGCCTTTAATAAAAATGTTGAACAGTACTGGCGCTAGAACTGAGCCATGGGGAATACCACCAGTGACTGGATACCAACCACATGTATTCCCACTCACAATGAATCTTTGTGCTCTGCCATTCAGCCAGATCATCATCCAGCAAAGAACGAAACTACGCAACTCACAGGCTGAACCATGACATTTGCTATTGATGTACTTAAAAAATACTTCTTTTATTGACATCACACTAAGTAAGGTCAACAAAAGTTGAACTTTGGCTTTTCTTCTTTTCTACCTGCAGCCAATAGTAATGCTTCCCAGCACTTCAGCAGTAGACAGGACTCATTCCACTAAGTTTTATTAATACTGATAGTATTATAGCTCTGGAAAAGGACCAAAGTTTTAGCTTGCCCTTCATCATAGTGCTTGCGTTGGCATTTTGGATGTGCTCCCTGGATTTATATAGATGCTTCCATTAGCCTTGCTACCCTTAGACAGTGCTGTACCATCCCTTGGCTTAACTTCAGTGTTCTTAATGATATCCCTCTCCCTCACTGTTCCTAGTTTAAAGCCCTCTCAGTCAGTCTCACCAGGCTACGATTCAAGAATTGTTTCCCTCCCTGAGACAGGTGGATCCTGTCAGGCCTCAGCAGACCTCTCATCTTGTAGGCACTTTCATAATTATAAAACCTAAAATTCTGCCAGAGGCACTAATTTTCTAGCCAGGAGACCTGGACTCTCTGTATGAGGCATAGTTTAGATCAGGAAATAAAATATTTTCATTCCTGGCATAGTGTGACTGCATCAGTTATTCATCAGTTATGCCTTTTTGTACTTTTCTAATTTTGTTAATGATAGAAACCCACGTTTATGGTTATAGATTTGTAGCTTTAGGTCATCTCAGTGGTCATCAATGGGGAAGAAAGTTTTGTGGTATACTTTTCACATGCAAGGGGATAATATGATGGTGTTATCAATCATAAATTCATTAGTAGTATCAGTTCAAATCATATATTAAGCAAACAACACAATTTAGTCAGCATCATTCATGCTGAAAAGAATGAAGAGAACTCCCAGTTACCTACACTGTACATGTGTTTTAAATTTATATACATAACTGAAAGGAAATGAAGAGGCACTCCAGAGCACAAAGTAAAATATTTCTCCAGCTATAGTGATGTACTTAATATTTTATTCACAGGTAAAATAGAATTGAATCATCTAAGAAAAATCAGACATATGGTCTCTGTTCTGACGTTTGTGTAGCAAAACAGGAGGAAGTAAATCTTGAATTCATTTTTTTTTTTTTTGGAAGTGAGAGTGTTAGGAGAGCAGTGTTGGCTGGTTAGATCTCATTATCCAGATGCTATCACACTCATATTGCTTGATTGTCACAAAGCATTTAGAGAAAGTGAGTTCTGATGTCTAGGGAAGCTCCTTGTCAAAAAATAAATTGTGTCTATTGCTATTTCTCCACTTGTAAAATATCTTTTTTCCAGCTGAATCCTGTGGCAGAGACCATCTGAAAAGAAAAACTGTCCTGTGCTATTTCCAAAGCAGGATATACTATAGATTATAAAAAATGGAACGAGTGTGGAAATAGTAAGATGAGTCTGACTGCTCACTCTGAACATGGCATGTACACAGTTACTTTTCACAGGGTAAAAGTCCAGGACTCTTACTAGAATTTTAAACTGATACTCAGGTGTTGCATGGTATGGTGACTGAAGAGATAGAATCATAGAATCCTTAGAGTTGGAAGGGACCTCTGAAGTCCATCTAGTCCTACTCCCCTGCAATGAACAGGGACATCCACAGCTAGATCCAGTTGCCCAGAGCCTTATCCAGCTTCGCCATGAAAGTCCTTTAATAGATGACGGACACCCTTCATACTTGATGTTTTGGGTTATTTTTTTATTCAGAAAGTGTTTTTCTAGAAAAAGAAGACTATAGCTTTTTAAATTTATTATTATTATTATTATTATTATTATTGCTACTGAAAAGAGATAAAATCTTAAACAAAACCCTTCTGTTTAGCAATAAGCATAACTGATTTATTTAATCCCTTGGCAGTATCACTGCATCTCATCCTGTGTATTTGTTGCTGTAGATGTGCCAGAAGTAATATCCCTGTTTTTGTGTCAAACTGATACTGACCAATGCTTTAAAAAAAAAACCACTAGAATGCCACCAAATAAAATAGGTTTCTGAGACTAAGCTGGTGTGAAGTCATAAACGTCTTTTAAACAGTTTGCACACTGGACTTTTTTTAGGCATTGAAATGCTTAGAAGGAGATGACAGGAGTAGCTCCTCCCAGTAAACTGTAATGCAGTCAGACTGCAGTCTCTGGCTGAATCAAGCGTAGTAATAATGTAAATAGTCACCATTTTGGTAGGTCACCTGTTTCTAGTGCTCTGATTTACTTACGAAATAACAATGCACTCTGTTTTCAAGAAATTGATTCCTTCTAGTTCAGTTAAGCAGAAATTGCTGGTAAAGACCAAGCAGAAAGGAGAGCTGAATCTTAGCTGCCTCCATTTTAGGTGGATGTGGTCACAACCAGTCCTCTTGTAGGTCTGGGAAATAAATGCTCCCCTTTCTGCTTTTGAGCAGTCATTCTAGTCTGTGTGAATTTGGTTCATACAGTGCTGCAAAAAATGATTCTGATGCTCCTTCATTTTTGATGAAAAACTCTTTAATTTTTTTTTTTTTTTTTTGTGTGTGTGTGTGTGTTTAAATGTACACACATGTTTCTGTCCAGCAACTCTCATGAAAACTATTAATACCACTGCACCAGTCAGCTAGAGTAGAAGTATCTATTCACGATGGAAGAAATTTATTGAGATGTCAACAGGGATTCAACAAAATGGAGAAAATGATGGAATTGTGGATGAAATCCAGTCTGTGGAAAACTAATTACATATGAAACCATTACATAAGGCAGATGTTTCTTTTCATTTCCTTTGTGTACCAAGTCAGTTTGACTTGAGTATAATATTATGAGAAGGCTTTTATCATATACGGTACAGCTCACTGTAGGACTGAGATTAGAAAGTGATCTTGTAACAGTCCAGTGAAAGAAATTTGTTATTCCTCATTGGAGAATGCTGCCTTTATAAGAAAAATGTTAAGTCCAGAGGTTACAGTTCCAGCAGAGTGGAAAAAAACAGTCTTAGCCTGATCCTTATTGCACACATCCAAAACACTATTGTACACATCTAAAATACTTGTAGACTACCCTTCTTTTGTCATTTGTACAAGCATTCATGTCTGTACTTGCTGTTTGGAAGGAACAGATGTGCAGAATAATTAATACAAGCCTGAAACAGTAGGAAACATCCCTTGATCTTGCTTGGAAACACCAAGTGTAGCAGAATGAGAATATACCAAAGTGGCTTGTGGAGTAAAAATGATGTCTTCATCTGCCTTTTCCAGCAAATGTTTCCTGCCTCTGATTTTCTTTCAAGAATGAACTTATATCTACTAAAAGCCTCTTGACCAGATGGATGCTCCTGTAAGGCAAAAGAAATAACAAAATGGAGTTAAATTTCAGAACACTGAATTTGCGGAATATTGACTTTCATCAAGACATTCCATCTATTACAAGAACACAATAAAAACTTTCAATTAAGAGTGAATGTTAATGATGAAAAAGTAATGGCATTAGGTCAAATAATTCATTTTCCAGACCAAAGCCAGTTTCAGTTCTAATTCATTTCTTCCAAAACACCTAATAGAATAATGCACTGATTTTATGCAGTCAAACTATTTAAAGGACCGACAGAGGGACAAAAGTTGTGTGGATGTATATGTTTACATTTGTGTTTTTATATCTGCTTATATTTATATCTGCTTAAATTTAATTTTTGCATGAGAGTCAGATGCACAGGCAGAATATTTGTCTAATCATGGGGTACTGGTTTCAAGATATGAAAACTTAAAAGCCTAATCATTAATTATTATATTATCTATACAAAATGGATTATTAAATGTAGATAGCTTTTAGTTTTGCGGGTTCCGTGGGTTCTTCCCTTTTCATCAGCTTGGTAATTAATGATCTATTTTAACACTTCATGATCTTTTTTGAAAGCAGTTCACAGTCTTGTTTTGTGTTTTCCTCGATTAATTTACTCATTAACAATTCTCTTTACTTTTACAAGGCCTCCTCACTTTGCATATTCATTTTAATATACAGAAACAATTCCCCAAATCTTAGAGAAACAGAAAAAAAGTCAGTCTGCCATAATTAATTTACAGTTGTAATCCTATAGTGACCAACTGTATGTCTTTCATCCCAATAGTATCAGAGTTAAAGAGCTTGGGGCGAAAAAGAGACATACCTGAGAGCTTTTAAAGTGACTGTTTTTCAGTTATGGCAGTGGCCTGGCCAGATTCAGTAATGAATGAAGACTCCAGCCTATCTGTGCTCCCATGATAATTATCACTGTTTCTACACTCACAATTTTCCTTTCTGTTTTTGTAAACACAGACATTGATAAGAAACAGAATTAGACACTAGATGTGGGTCCAGAGGAGGACAACAAAGATGACCAGAAGGCTGGAGTACCTCCCATACGAGGACAGGCTGAGAGAGAGTTGGGGCACTTCAGTCTGGAGGAGACTCCAGGGGGACCTTATAGTGGCCTTCCAGTACCTGAAGGTGGCCTGCAGAAAAGGGACTTGGGGAGGGACCTTTTCCAAGGGCATGTAGTGACAGTGTGGGGGAAAATGGCTTTAAACTGGTAGAGGGTAGATTTAGACTAGATATTAGGAAGAAATTCTTTACTCTGACAGCAGTGAGACACCAAAGCAGATTGCCCAGGGAGGTTGTGATTGCCCCCTTCCTGAAGGCATTGAAGGACAGTCTGGATGGGGCTTTGATCAACCTGGTCTAGAGGGAGGTATCCCTGCCTATAGCAGAGGGATCAAACTAGATGATCTTAAATGTCCTTTCCAACCCAAACCATGCTCTGATTCTATGATTCTATGATAATCTGGTCACTCATTGACTGGCAAGACCATGGGGCTGGAAAGTAATCACCTTGGTCCCCAAACACCACTGATTAACAGCCTTAGAGGTCAATGGTTTCCAGGACTCTGCCAATGGTATCCTAGGCTCCATCAGAAAAGGGGCGGCCACCCCCGACAGGGAGGTGATTGTCCCTTTCTACTCTGCTCTCATGAGGCCCCATCTAGTGTACTGCATCCAGGTCTGGGGCCCCCAATACAGGAAAGATGTGGAAGTGTTGGAGAAGATCCAGAGGAGACTGCAAAGATGATCAGGAGGCTGGAGCACTTCCCTTAGGAAGGCTGACTAAAGGAGATGGGCTTGTTCAGCCTGGAGAATAGAAGGCTGCAAGGAGACCTCAATGCAGCCTTCCAGTATTGAAAAGAGGATTATGAACAGGAAGGGAATCAACTTTTTACAAGTGTAGACAGTGATAGGACAAGGGGGAATGATTTTGTGCTCAAGGAGGGAAGGTTAATTTGGTTGTCAGAAGGAAGGTCTTTACAGAGTGATGAGGTGCTGAAACAGGCTGCCTGGAGAGGCTGTGGATGCTCTGTCCCTGGAGGTGTTCAAGACAAGGTTGGATGGGCCTCTGGGCAACCTTATCTAGTACCAGATCTGGAGGCTGGTGGCCCTGCTTGTGGCAGGGGGTTGGAACTTGATGATCCTTGAGGTCTCTTCCAACCCAAGCCTTTCTATGATTCTATGATTCTACAACTGAGTGATTCAGTGATTGTATGATTCTATGAACAGGGAAGGGGCTGAATGTGTGCCATATTTTGGAGGGAAGGAACAGTTTCTGTACAGCCTTTTCAACTGTTAAGTCGTGCAAAAATATGCCCTTTTTATGCAATTAGGTGTCAATTAGATTAAACATTTATGGTGATTTTTTATGTGGTAAAGAAATCTAATATTCTAAAAAATTGCACAGAAGTGAGACTTTGTATTGCTAATGGTAAATTTACTACTGGGCTCTTTTATTGCACTTTTTTTCAGTCAAGCTGAATTAAAAAGAGTAATCAGCAGCAACCAAAGTATACATTTGCTATAAAGAGTCTGGAACACTCGTTTAAAAAAAATGTCTACAGCTGATTATTATTATCATTATTTATGTCACTTATGTCATCCATGCCAATTAGTCATTTGTTTTCTGTCTTGTTGATGCTTGAGTAATCTATGTTTAACCAGATTGTTTGGAATACGGTGTTCATTTGAACCAATTGGAACAATTAAAGATGGTCTGGTACATTTTTTTCCAAACTGGAAATATTTCTGAGGGGAAAAGGAATTTTTATGGCAAATACAGCTCTCTTACACAGTTGAGATCATGTGAAGAACTAGGAGAAACACTTTCAAACTGTTATGATATAGAATTTATGAGGGATGTACAGTTGCATAAGCATTAACATTTGACTACTACATACCTTGTTTTAGATTAAAATTTAATTTTGCATTACGATTGAAGTGAGCCTTACTACGAAATTCATTTAATAGTTAATTTAACATGGACTAAAAGTTTAGGTAGAAAAAGGGAATAAATGCAAATAAGCAATTATTGAAAAACATTCCATTCGGATGTGAAAATGTTACCCTACAGTTTTAGCTGGAAATGAATAATTTGTTCCAACACTGAAGAAAGCCCAGTGTTTCATTAACTACTTATTTGTGGTGATCTAATTTGGGAATTGTATTTTCTAATCCAGATGTTTCCATTATTACACATCTCTACTTTTTTACAGACTGGTAAGAGCAGATGGGAAGGTGTCTTGCTGTCTCCAACACATGTTCAGGATTTTTGTCTCCCTTAGTTTTCCACTGCTTACATTTATAAAGTCTTTAGATCTATTCAATGTCCTGCTACATTTCCTCTCCTACTCTTTTTCTCTCATTTTCCCACCAAAAGCAAAACCAACCAACTAAAATCCCTTAAACTCAGACACGCCTATGTATAATGACAGTAAAGACAATTGTTAAAACACAAATACTAAGAATATTTTTCATTGAAAAAGTAGGCCCTGGAGCATTTTCAAAGAAGGGCAATGAAGTTGGTGAGGGGACTGGAGCACAGGACTTATGAGGAGCAGCTGAGGGAGCTGGGATTGTTCAGTCTGGAGAAGGGGAGGCTCAGGGGAGACCTCATTGCTCTCTCCATCTACCTGAAGGGAGGTTGTAGTGAGATGGGGGTTGGACTCTTCTCTCATGTAACTGGTGACAGAACTAGAGGGAATGGCTTCAAACTGCACCAGGGGAGATTCAGGCTGGACGTTAGGAAATACTGCTTTTCTGAAAGAGTGGTCAGGCACTGGAATGGGCTGCCAGGGAGGTGGTGGAGTCACCAACCCTGGAGGTGTTCAAGGAATGTTTGGATTTTGTGTTGAGGGACATGGTTTAGTGAGAACTATTGGTGATAGGAGGGTGGTTGGACTGGGTTATCTTGAAGGTCTTTTCCAATCTTGGTAATTCTGTGATTCTGTGAAAATGATTGAATAAAACAGAAAAAGGAGAAGAAGATAAATAAGAATTGCAGAAATGCTGCTGAAGACAGTAAACCAGGTTTTTTGTTCTTACGAATCTACTAGCCACAGACTTGTGCTAGATTAGTACCTCCACCATTTTATTCACTTAGGTCTGGGTTCATCTCATCCAAGTGTAAGTACCAGAGATACGGTACCTAACCATCCTATGCTGTCTCCCTTACAAGGAGGGAATGAGCAAGAATAATTTGGCCCAATCAAGAGCCATTGGGAAGAAAGCCCTGTAATGAATGAAAACAAAGAGTGGTGTTTAGCTGATTGAATCTGATTAGACAGTCTCTTTCAGAAAAGTTTTTAAAACACAGGATAGCTAAAAGCACCTCCCTCTTTTTTGTCCTAATCATGGTTGTGAATCAGTAAATAAATAGGAGTATGTTCATCATCATTTCGCAGTAGGTCATGGGAGGTAATAAGATGCAGATGTTTAGATATGAGTATTTGTACTGGTCAGTATATACAAATGCAAAGCCATATTTGAGAAAGAATGTAAAAGGCTAGGATTTTGTGCATTCATTTTAAAGAAGAAAAGTCCAGCCTCTTGAATTCTAAAAGAAAATTAACCAGTTGTAGAGTAGGACAGAGCAGAGTGAATGATCAGAAGTCAAATAATCCTTAACAGCTTTAAAAACACAAGAGAATTAATTTAAAAATTAGTTTTATTGATACAGGTTTCAAAATACTGATAGTTTCATTTCAGTATTACAACAAACATTTGAAATTTTTCTTCTCATACCTGACTTCCAGTGGATTAAAATATCTGGCAGAAAGAGATAGAGAGAGAAGGAGTTCTTTTTCTGCTCAAAAACATGAAGTTGTGAGAAGGAGATTTAAATTTCACCTTTCAAAAGTTCCAGCAATTTTCTTTTTTCATATGGATACATATAATCTTTCAGCTGTTCTTCATAATGAAAAAAAGCTTATGGAATGTTATGTTTCCCTGTTTTTGAAGCCAAATACATCACAGTAATAGGCTTAGTCTGGGAGCAGTGTGTAGGATGGAGAGGTATTGTGAAGCTGTGCTTTAACCTAAATCCTCAGTGACATTCCACCCTGCTACTGACCATATTCCCTACTAAATCACCTTATACACTTCTGAAGACCACACAGATAGGTTCTTTAGAATCCTTCATGTATCAAATGTGGCAGAACAAAATTGTAAAGAGTAGAGTAAAAGGAAATGTTAGAGTGTATTTTTTCATATCCACACTCTTTGTTTCACATGCGACAGTTACATTTTTTTTACACTGAATTTATGTCTTTCCTGACAAATTCAAAAAGAAAGGACAAACATACTTTCAATTGTTAAAACAAGATAGAATTCATCACAATAAGATACATCTTAAGTCTGATGTGATTAAGACAATTCAGATCTCGAACTTCTATTTTGTTTTTTTCATATCTCTAGATTACTGGCTTACAACAGGACAACAATGTGAAGATGGACAAAATGACTTTTCAGGTAGACATTTTACCTACTTAACCATCTCTTTGAATTCTGGCAAGGTAGCCATTTTTAAGGCTGTACATATCTGTCTTTGAGTATTTTTTCCAACAAGGATACTGAAGAAAGCTTGGATAAGTTTTTCTGCTTCATGGACTAACTGTTATGTTCTGACCAGAAAAATGCAGTTTATGGATCAGGGTTAGGTACTCTGGATCTAATTCTTTCAAGATTTGGGTGGTTCATAGGGTCTGTGGATACCATTATGGTACTAGGATAGTAGTGGCACTGAAGAAAGTCATGGCCTCAGTCCTGGGGCTATTTGCTGATACTGCAGAGAGTGTAAGAAAATATTCTGATTTGTGGGGAAAAAAAAAAGTTGTCATCTTGTTGGGATTCTCATCTCCAGATTTGTCTGGATGTTTGTATACTGGCTCAGTCCTTCCTCTGACACTGACAAGAATGCAGGTGGCGATCCTGCCATGTATTTTATTCCACACCTTGGAAGTAAGAATGAGGGAGATACAGATGTTTATCTTCTTTTCTGTCTGGAAATATCCAGGCATCGTAAATAGTGCATGAGTAATGATTGTTACTTTACCCATTTTCTATTTAATCTTTTCTCATAAGCATAGGCCCTTCGCTGACCTTTGAGAGAGAGGAGGAGCGAGTGGATGAGCCTGTTACGAGTAATGTCACCTAAGAAAGGCACAGCAATGTTTTGTCCCTTCTGCCCTGAACAGAGCCACGACTAACTTAGGCTTATTTTCATTCACTGTGCTTTATCTAATCATCCTTGCCAAATCTGTATTCCTACCTAAAGAAGGTGGTGAAATAAGTAATTTGTGAATCTTAGTAGAGTTTAGACCTATTTATTCCACATCTATGGACATGTCCAGAATCATCTGTCAAATGCCTTTAAGAGGTGATTACAGCACAGCAGCCCATATGTTTTAATCATCCCCCAGGATGGACGGTAATTGCAGGGGAATTTGTACATCTATATTTTTTACTTGAAACCCAATGTGGTGACTGAACCTCTTGGCTTCCTCTAGTTCAATTGGCAGAGCTGATCCTACACTGTACGTGTCTACAAAATTACACTATCCGTGTGCTGCTGTGATACTTGTTTTTTTTTAGCTTATTTTAAAAGCATTCCATTTAACTAAGTCACTTGCTCTCTCAAACACTGAATAATTATTAATCTGATATTTTCACTGTAAGCCAGTGGAATCATTACTTACATAGAGATTTCTCACCATCTCTACAGGCAGTTCTGTCAGTCATGATATTAACAGGCAAGGATACCTTCTTTTCATCAAATTGGGGATCATTTCTCTTCTCCCCTTTCTCTTCTAATACAAAGAGGAATTTATTTGCAACCCTACATTGACATATTTCACATCTGTCATCAATTATTATAGGCATAGAGAGTAAAGATTGATATGTACTGTATAGTACTATAGATTACTTTAAAGGAATTCTGCTTCCACTGGAGCAGCAATTTGGTTGTACTTTTAGCATTTAATCCTTCTCTTGTAATTACAGCCTTTCCGTTCTTTAGAGTTAAAAAAATGCTTTATAACTATCTACAGAGACCACTTCAGGAGGGCAAATTAATCCACTGTAGCTAAAGATCCAGATTCACGGAAAACAATGAATTTGATAGACCCACTCAATGATCCACTTGCCACATATCAACTGCTGTTGTCCTCAATTTGTGCACAATAGGTCCACTGAGGGGAAAATGAATCACTGGTGTTCTGAGAGTGGATAATCAGGCCCTGGAAGTTTGTGAATAAGCTATAACAATAATACTATTTCCTAAAAAGAATGTACATAATAGGCATGTGAATATAATACATACGTATATCTCTGCTTTATGTATGTGGTTTGTGTGTGCTGTGATTAACTCCTCCATCTTGGAGTACATTACTTATTTTTAAATGAATCTGAGGAGTACTTTAGGTTTCTGACTTGCTATATATCTTAGAACCATATAGTGACATATGTAATTCATCACAAAGTTTAAAAACTTTGTCTTTTTTTTTTTTTTTTCATAGAGATCTGGTTAGTATTTGTGAATTGATACAGCAGAACATTTGCTTTGAAGGTTTTCTGAAAAAAAAAAATAAAAAAAGATTGTGCCTTAAGTCTACCAGTTAGCATATTGGGTCAAAATCGTACTGACGGGCCTGATCAGGAATCTACTGTAGGATTTACTCTACTATTGGCTTTACATGTCTTTGGAACATATCCATGCCTTGATTGCGAATATATATACACAAAGAATAAATCTGGCTCAAGTCACATAAACTGTTTAGAACAAACTGTTGGTTTTAGAATTTTTCTATTATTACTACTGGTATTGCTTACAGGATTTCTACTTATTTCAAAAAGCACAGTTTACACTTCCTGGATTTTCGTATATTCATTTATCCTTCACATTGCTTGTGTAGGACAATTACTTTCCCGTTTATCTTTCATTTAAAAATAAATAAATAAACAAATAAACTGAACATTCATCTTTAACCAAAAGGTTGATTAATAATTTGCTTTTTACTCAAAATATATTTACATGAATGCTATGTAATATGATTAAGTCTACGTTTGTACATCATGCACTTAGTCTTCAAGCTGAGCTGGTTTTCATTTTCATAATCTTCTGATACATTCTTTCTGTTTGAACACAGAAACAGAAACACAAGACAATTATAATATTTCTGGCAGTATTTCCAGACCAACTGGGATATGAATGCCCAGACGCTATTTCCCTCAAGCCCACCGTTTGAGAAAACTCTAAAATGTATGTACAAATGCTTTATTAAAAGCAATAGGAACAAATCCGTATTTTTCCAGTATCAATGTTTTTGTTCTGTGGAAAAGTACTCAGTGAATCTTGCCCTTTCTTTTAAACTAGTACTGGTTTCTTTTGTGATTGAAAATCTTCAACAGAACCGTCCACCAATCTAAATGCCATTGGTGCTATGGAGAAAGCTGCTTTAATAAGTTAGAACAAACTCAATAATACTTTTATTCTCCTGCATGAACATTTTTACACACTGTCACACGATTTAGCTTTAACATACTGGAAAGTATGTGTTGAACTTCAAATACAAGCTTCCTTATTCCACAGTCTGTCTTCTCAGTCACAGCAGTTCTGTGGTTCTCCCACTTTTTGTTTTGGGATAGTGACATTACAGTGCAGGCAAGTTATGCAAGTGACTTCCAGGTCTCAGGACATTGCTAGGAAGTCTGATCTCCATGTGATCACTGATGAATCTATTTCCATTTCTTCATTTTGGCAGAGTTATATAGGTTCTTGAGATGAACAGCCACTACATCTGGTTTGCAATACATCTTTCTAACCCACATATTCCCCTAAGAGAAGAGAAACTGGTAATGATGGAAGATTAGCATCTGTGAACAAAAAGTGTCATGCCCAGTACTATGGACATCACATCTGAGCTTCCATGCAGTTCTAATCACTTGATACTTGTTGAACAGTCTTATATTTGTTGCATATAAAAGACATCCAGGCAAGGACTTTGTTACAGCGGAGGTTGTAAATAATACATGACTGTTTCAAATACGCCCCTGAGGATCTTCTGTTTAGCATCTGGCCTTCATCCACCCTTAGATGCTCAGCCAACCAGAACCAAATACAGAATTCATCTCCTTATTATCAGCTTTCTCAAGTGTTGGAACTCAAATGATCATACACAGGGCAAAGGTGCACAAGAAGAGTATTTTTTTTTGCACACTGCAAAGTGGATTAACTAAAGCATACTGTTGAACACAGAAGAAAACCTTAGTTGTTGAAATTAGAAGAGTTTAATAGAAGTAAGAAAGTGATCTTTTTCAAACTCAACTCATTTTCTTGAAAATAACTATAAGGCTAAAGTTATGAATCATACTTTATGCCATGGGAAAATTCTGGCCACACTCAGATCTTTTTGTGTCACATTTTAGAAGATGATAATCTGAAAAGAAGATGAACAAAAAAGATTATGAGTTGGATGAAATCTTGAAGAGAAAAAGGCTATTTCTTTGTTAGACATATTTGCATTGTTCATTTAAGACTTGAAAAGTACGTGCCTTTAGTAATTTTTGTATTCTTTATAAAAGAAATGTAAAATTAAAAAACTGAAACATGAAATTTAGAATATATTTTAAAGAGAAGTTTTAAATCTACAATATGACTGATCAAGAAATACTGAGGCTAACTTTCTAAGTACTATAAATATTAAACTTTTTTTAAAAGAAATTCCTCACTTTCTGATGTCATCCAGGTGTTGAATAAATAATCTCCTAAATCTTGTGGTTGCTGTAATTTTTAATTAAATTTATTTTCATTTAAATTATTATCAGTGATAGCGTAGGCATAACTTATTCTTCACAGTAGTGAACTGCTGCTAGTATGAATTAAAGGAAACTTAGAAACTTCTGTTATGACTTCCAGAATGAAAAATAGTCTGATGAAATAAGAAATAAAGGTAAGACACTACCTAGAGAAGATATGTGATTCCTTTCTAGCCCTATGAATTTATAAGCCTAAGGACCACATCTCTTCTGCTTATCCTGCTTATATTTGTTTTGGCCATGAAAAATGCTCTATTTTTACATATCATCTTGGCAGAAATGAAAAATAGTACCCAAAATGGATCCAAGGGAGAAACCATAGGATGAACCATTCTAATAGAACACATGGATTAAAGAAATACATCCAAAAGGAAGAGAAAGCATTGTTGTATTAGAATTGGTAAAGCAGTATAAAAAAAAGATATAAAAAATTACAAAATATTTAGATGCTGGGTGTGGCTTCAGACTGTGTTCAGTTTTATTGTTCAGTAACATTTGTGAATAATCTGAGATTTTGTGTTCCAGTGAATGTTTTCAGACAAGCAGACTTGAAATTTGTAAGGCGTGATTCTGTCTGAAAATGCGTTCCAGCAAACAGAACTAAAATTTGTTACGGGTGGAGAAACTGTAGAGCTTTGTTCTTCCAATTGAGGACCAGAATCAAAATCCTGTGGTGTGGCACTTAGAAGGTAGATACCAAGGACATCACTCAGAGGATGGCTATGTACAAATAATCGAGTCTTAAGTTCAAATACACAAACAAGAAGAGCAATGGCTCAGTAACTTTGATTGTCTAACTTCTTTGTAATAACAATTTCTGGTTATTAATAACTTAATGCTAAATGCACATCATGTGAATTTTCTTATCTCTTAGTACCCAGTCACTACAACCCTGCAAAAAGCATAATGCTTTCATTGACTAAACTATTTCCTATATATAAAAATAATTGTCAGCTCTTAGAAGCATATCTGTTATAATTCACTTCAGAAACTTTAGAGATTATGCCAATGTAGTTAATAAAAACTAGAAAACTTTTTTAAAAAAAAAGTTAGTGTATATATGTAGACATAAATGGGTAAAACATCTCAATTATATAGAGATAAATCTAAATTGAGGAATTTACATACATGGCTTGTAATTCTTAATACATTTTTTAAAAATCTCTGAAAACTAATGAATACCAGTATCTTTAAATGGAAGCATCACAGGGGATAACTAGCATTATGTCAGAATAATATCGTTAATGTTAAAAGCAAAGAAAGGACATCATGAAGCAAAAGTAACTTGCTTTATTTGGCACTTAAACTTGCAGGTGATTTAATAAATAATGATTTTTAATCTTTCATTCTAGAGCATAGAATTTTGATTCTTTTTGAGACCTGGTGAGGGATGAAATGCTTGCCACAGTGCTGGTCCCTGGAGATTGGGAATCAGGGCCAAAACTGGGATTGCCTAAGGAAAGTAAATTTGAGGATGTCTGTTTTAGAAATGTTCTATTAAAAACAGGATTTTTCAATTCAGTCCAGTCAGCTGGCATGGGGAGGAGGGTTTTCTGTTCACACTTCCTTTTGAAGTATTTTCTGTCCCAATATATATTTTTTTTCTTGCTTTTGATGTCTAGATTCATGGCTCGTTCCATTCCTGAGGAAATAGACAATATTTTTACCCCTGCTGGAGAATTCATTGAGGTCCAGGATTTCACTAGTCTGGATAGGAAAGTAAGTCTACTTCTAATCTGTGTTTCTGTGATTGACTATGTTTCTCACATGCCTGAAAAAATCTACATTTTTAGAGAAAAAAATTGTGAAAGTAAGATTTCAGTAATAGGTAATACCATATCTATTAGAGAAAATGTTGCAAAGTCTCTTGTTTATGTGTTGGCATTTGTGGCCCACCAGCACTCTTTCTATGAGAAGTTAACTCCTTGAACAAGACCTGATAAAAGATCAAAATGTTTGTTTACAGGAAAAGGGGAAGAATCTGCAAATGTGATTTACAAATATTTTGCATTCTAAGTAGACAGCGATATGGTTCTTGAACTGTTTCATAATAAAAAGAAAGTGGGAGTAAAACCATAGAAAAACCAGTCTCATGATAATTGTCAAAAGATGTAAATCTACTAGGTGACCTAACAAAACCAGCTAAGATTCTGTTCATTGTTTCCATAGGCATTCAATTCTATCAATCGTGAGATATCAGAAAGATTTCCTCTCTTGGCACAGCTTCTTTTAATCATTATGCAAGTATACCCATGGATCTGTGTTTCTAGATACATCTGGAAATTCAACATTCTGAAAAAGGACAAATGGAGATGTATTCATGGTTATGCTGTTTGATGATATTTAGGCCAACAGAATTTTAGGGAAAAGGGTGAAATATACATGTAAATCTAAATGTGCAAACAGTAATAGGTAATTTGGTATCATAATATTGATGTTACAAGTGACTGTTTAACAGAATTCAACATTTGAACAGGTGAATGAAAATATCTAAATTTAGATAGTGGGGTACATTGTAAGTTTCTTAATAAATGGAGTCGGTTGTCAAAGGAAATGTGAATAGCTTATTCTGATCTCTTTACATTACTTTTTACATCTTTGCCATTGGTCATACTGTAAAAAATAAAGCTCACATTTTAAAACTCTAAATGACTGCCTAAATTGCTTCTTCAAGAAAGTAGAAGCAATAAATGTTTCACAGAAGCAGTGGAAGGTAAACATGGTGATGACGTAATGTTTCAGTGTTTACTTCTGTAGAGATTCTATTTGCCAAAACAGTCTGTGGTGGCTTTTTTTCAGATGATGTTATTAAATCCTTAAAATACGGGTGGAAATGCAGAACAGCTGGAAACAGAGCATATTTATAAATGGAGGAAGATACAAAAATGGAATATGTGTAAGTATATTTAAAAAAAACATTGGGAAACACATGGTTTTCACTGTTGCAGATAAGAAGCAGTAGTTGGTTTCTGGCAAGTGCCCAAAAAGTAGATGCTGTAGTTAGAGTGGTGTACACCTTAAGTTTGTTTAAGGTGGAAGGGCTACCTTCCAATTTGAATGCATGATCATGACAGTGCCCATTGGGTCTTTTTAGAGGGAAACTTCCGAACACTATTTTCTGTTGATGCTTATTTTTGGTATCCAATTTTTTTTTTTAATCTGAATCTTGCCATCAGTACGGTTTCTTTGAAAGACCTCTGCATTTCGTGTTAGACCTGGTTACTGTTAGAACAGCCTCTTCTACAGTGTTTAATTGTCTCCTCCTTTCATGCTTTGGTCCACCTGTCAAAAATGATGAAATTAAATAAGCATTCCTCAGACATCATTGTACTGACTCTGACTGGTTATGCTATAGTTGATATTTTTTCCTTTAGGAATGCCTGAATATAGTCTCAGCTTGTTTTGGAATGAGACAAAGGTTTTCTTAATGATAAGGCATGGATTTATAGAAATTCCCTTTTTTTCTTACAAAAAAAGTTGTAACAAGCCAAAGAAAACATTAACAGGTCTCAAGCATAGCATAAGTGTTCTTTAACATGGTACAGGTTCATGGATAGCCTATGTACATATTTCTACTTTCTCTCTCTCTCTCTCTCTCTCTCTCTCTCTCTCTCTCTCTCCCTCCACATACAGAGACACTTGATAGACAACAGAAAAATTGTTCATATGAGATTAACTGATCTCATTTGATTAATAAAGACGAACTCTTTGCAAAGAGAAGGAATGTAATATATAGCTGTGAATGTTTTGTGGTTAGGCTAGTTTAACTGAGATTTCTGAGTTTCCTGTCTAAAAGGAGCAGGGAGGCACAGCTGGAGTCTTGTCTTGGGTTGGATCCAACCTAATTCTCACAGGAAGCCTGGATAATGGTTTTGATCTACTGCCTCAGACCAGAGCTTCACTTCAGAATTCATTGCAGCTCGCAAAAGGGCAAGGTTAGCTGAGCTAACTTGACTGGCACGCTACATGCTCAAGGTTTTCACCATGTCAGTTCAATTAAATGTTCATTTACATATAAAATAAAAACTCTAAGAAAAGGTCTCACATTATTTCAGAACCGTAATATTTAATTGCTTTTTGCAATCTGCCTTCAGAACTACCCTGTAGTATCTGACTTACAGAAATAAAATAAGGTAATATTTCTGTGTATCAAGATGTGTGTAACTGTGTTCAGAATTTGGCTTTCATCATACAAAGCTTTTGAAATCTTTAGCAGGTCGTGGATATAAATAAAATAGTCAAGTATAAGTCCACAATTGTTTTGGAGAAAGGAGTGGATAAAATTGGTAAAAATTCATACAGAATTTCAAATGTGCTTCCACATAAAAGAAATGAAACTCTTCAACCCACATGTTAATTTAAATTTTAGTGGATTTTGCTTGACTGTTCTGCCTCTCTCATTCTCTTTATCTCACCTGCAAATGACAAAGTGTTGTCTACTAATCTTTGCTGGGGGCTAAAGAGAGGACATCTATCTTACATTTGCATAAAATCTTCTCCTGCAATGAGTGGTTCTTCTGTGCCTAAAACAATACTAGCTGAAATCCTTCAACCAGTGGTCCTATGAAACTGGTGGTAAACAGACTGGCCCTTTGAAGAAGGCCAGCATATGTGATGACTTCATTGGTCTTGTGAAAGAAGCAGGGAATTGCTTGATATACTGCACATACCAAATCTCTAACAAGTCAAATGAAATCATCTAATCACTGTATGATTTTAAAGGCATTCTATCAAATTGGGCAACGTGAAGTACTAATTAAATACACCTAGTAGAAAAGACACAGATGCAGTAAGATACTTGGTCCAGTGTATACTAAAAACTGAGATCTATAAAATGTTTAAATTATAAAAGACAGAGAGAACTTTTCTCAATGTCCCAAAGCAAAACACAAATTACAGGGCAATAAAACCTGCAAAGCAATGCTGAGGGAAAAAAGTTTTATTTCCATCATAATCCTGCAATGATTTCTGATGACTACTAATTAATTGAGTTAAATATTTCCGAGGTGTGTGAAAATGTGCTGAAAATTCCATTTTTATTTGTACTACTTTGGACACATAGGCCTTTGTGCACAAATGTACTCATCCTCAACAGCAGACTTAAATTTATGTATGTTGTTAATAGGAACACAGTGTGATACAGAAATCTAAAGAGCTACCAAAGCTAGGAAGCTAATTTTTCACAAAACCCTACAAATGTCTATGAAGACAGTTGGGCTTTTTGAGTCTAACTCTTAATGTGAAACTTGTTTTTTTTACCTCTGTACTGCTCCACCTTGGACTTCATCTTGGCCTATCATTTGTGGTTAGAGAATTAAAAACTCTCATTTTACAAAAAGAAGGTGCAAAATATTTGGTCCATTTCTGTCTTGTTGCGTCTGTATCCTTGTTCTGAAAATGCACAATGACCCTGAAATACATGAGGGGCAACAACAAAGGCGTGGGGACCAAAGACAGGAATGGTAGCTTTTGAATGACGTTCAGTAGAGACAACAGCTGGTAGATCGCTGGGAGATGTTTGTGAGAGCCAAATGTTTCCAGCTGCTGACTGCTGCTGTCTTGATTCCTGGGACACAGTATTTTCTGGTTCCCACAAGCACGGAAAGAGAAAAAATGTAATGTTCCAAACAACTCTGAGAAGATAGTTGAACTGTGCTAATACATTTGTGGGTTAGGGAGAAAATTCTGCTTTCCTCCTGTTGAAACAGCTTCTCTTTGCATGAATAGACTTGAGCTTCCCAGTCCGTGCCTCCACTGCATCTCCCAGTCTGTGCCTCCACTGCATCATTCATACACAAAAATGTGATCCAGATCAAGCCATAAGCACATACCGACATTTCTGTCCTGCTAAATCAACTAAAGTGCATGATATGGAGCTCAGGCTGGCTGTGTGCTTTCGTCCTAGCTCCTTGCTGAGTACATGACCAGATGATCCCCGATACAGCTTAAATCCTCTGAGTGCTAAGTTAGCCTGAACGAATCCAGACCTCCTGGAATTCTCTCCATGCTCTGTAACCATGCAGTGTGTGACCTAAATGTACTCATTTAAACAAAGACAAATAAGATATTTGTTAGGTCCCGAAAAAAGTACGTTCATAAATGATGTTAGTATAGAAGTTAGGATATTTACTTCAGAGGCAGGGAAGGCAAGGGAAGATGGAAACACACTGACCCAGTCCAGTACTAATCTGTAAAATATTTGTAGAAGCAAAATCCATTGGTCTTTTGTTCCCACAAACAGGGATGAGAAAACAGTAAAGTTTTATTTAATATCTACTTTTAAAATGCAAAAATGCAGTGGTTTTTTTTTTTTTGTTGTTGTTGTTGTTATTCTGGTGATAAATGAATTGCCTATATATATATGTATGTTTAATGATACACTCTAAAAGGCATACGTGTTTATTAGTATGCACTATGTTTGGAGCGGGTCCAGAAGAGGGCCATGAAGATAACCAAAGGGCTGGAGTATCTCCCATATAAGGAAAGGCTGAGAGTTGACTTCCAGTTTTTGTACAGTGTCTATATTACTTGACAACAAATCTTAAATAGCTTGATTTCTTCCTGGTGGTGTAGTTTGTGAAGATATTTCATATTTCCATCACAATCATTCTAGCACTATTGTTATTCATTAGTTCTTCTGTCAAATTTTTGTTTTCCATGATTGTATAATTCTCCACAGCACTTCTTAAAGAGCTGACATTCATACTGACATCAGCTCCAAGGAAGTAAAGCAAATTCTCAGATCTAGCTCTTTTCTTACAGAGTTTTGAATGAGTTAGTTCCATTTTTCATGCTGTCATTTAATATTCCTGTTTGAGACTGTGATGACAGAAATGTATCTTTTTATGCTTTTTATCTTTTCTAAGTAGATCTTGTGAATTGTGTTCATAAAAATTGAATTAATTTTGTAGTTTTTAGTACTAGTAGTTTCTATACTGAAGAAGTATCTAAAGCATTATCTATGCTTCTCTAAATATTCCTTCATCAAAATCACAAAATTTACTTAAAAATGAGCTCATTCACACAGTATGAATAATATTTCTTGATTTTGATATAAATTTCTCATTCTTTCTCTCCAATTCTTCCTTCTATAGGTAAAATCATAGAATGGTTTAGGTTGGAAGGGACCTTTAAGATCATCTAGTTCCAAACCCCTGCCCCTCCCAGCTATAAGCAGGGACACCTCCCTCTAGACCAGGTTGTTCACAGCCCCATCCAGCCTGGCCTTCAACACATTCATGGTGGGGGCATTCACAGCCTTTCTGGGCAGCCTGCTCCAGCATCTCACCTGGCAGTAAACAATTTCTACTTAATATGTTGTCATTTCAGATGAGGCACTAGAAAGCTGATCAAGTTTAAATAAAAAATAAAAAATAAAAATAAAAATAAAAATAAAAATAAAAAAATAAAAATAAAAAATAAAAATAATAAAAATAATAAAAATAAAACATGAAAATAAAAATAAAAATAAAACATAATAATAATAATAATAATAAAAACAGAAATAAATGAACTAACAGAAAACCCCAAAGATTCAAAATAAAAGTTACCATGAGAAACATGATGTTAAACAAAGAAGTTTCTAAACAGCAAATTTTTACTAAAGATGTGGCATCTCATAGTAACTTGCTTGACTTCCTAGAAACAAACCAAAATGCTGTAGACAACAGTTTCTTTCAAAACACCTGGTTCTGTCACATCTTACTAGATAAGATAGTATGCACCTCTTATTAAGTAGATTTGAATTTACTAAAATTAATGTCAAAAAAGATGCTGTGATCAGAATTTTCTGAGATAAAGTCTGTGATTAGTCTTGTTTAACATTCTTATAGCAAATTTTGGTAGAGAATAATTGTACTACCACAAAAGAGAAAAAAAGATAACTAGCAGTTTGGTTTTTGAAAAACAAAAAACCAAAAAAAACAAACAAACCAAAAAACCACAACAGAAGTGAAGGAAATAGTACAAATCGAAGTGTGTTGGACTAGATGGTCTTGCAGGTCGTTTCCAACTTTGTGATTCTCTGTTTTGCCTATTTCTCTACAAAACAACCAAAGTAAATGTGAGAAAGTTTACGAGTATGACCAGGGGAATGAAAACTTACTGTATAGAAAGAACTTAAGGTACACCTTGTTTGTTCTGATGTGTTCAGCCTGGTGGGTGAAAAGCAGTACGTTTGGGAATAAAGTAAGATTTCTGGTTTGGAATACTATTCATCCAGACATGTAATTTTTTCTGTTGATTTCCATCTCAGCTAAACATTTCTGAAACTTTCTGTGAATTGTAAGTTATAAGAAGTTGTGCTCAAGGAACACTATATAGAAAGTGCTTCAGAATAAAATAGCTCCCCAGATCCTACAGCTGCTTTGTGTTACTGACATTTGTGACAGCTTCCTGAATGCCAGGAGCACCCGAGAGCAGAATCTCTGTAGTCCTGAGCTCTTGCTGACTTTTGTGAGCTGAACTCTTGTGACTTTGGATTACTTGGGGCAGCAACAGGAACAACAAAAGAAGCAAAGCACCAGCTGAAACTCAAATCCAATGCTTTCCTGGCACAGATAAACTCAGCTAATCACAGAACTCCACAGCTGGGAACCTGTTTTTTGTCTGTTTGTGGTCATTATCTCTATGAGAGTAGACCTGAAAATCTACAGAACCTGGTACATAGATAGATAAAATTCTAAGGTCTGTCAGAAGAAAGATTTAGAGATAAACAAATTTGTATTTTTTAATTATTCCTATCAATATTATGCTGAAGGATGTGTTGGGGTACATGTTAATAGCCATCTAACCATCAGAGAAAATAAATGATGAAAGAACCTTTCCATAAGCAAAAAGAATTAATATCAAGTTGAAAATAGAAAGTGGTACAGCTTAATTGTACGAGGGCTGCTCCAAATTTGATGTCTCCTACTTTATGATGTTGGCTGTATGGAAACAGGGATTTAACCTTCCCACCAATATCGCATTACATTTTGTTTCTGTACAACAAATGGCAGCAGAGGGGCAGTCTGACAGAATGGTGTCAGACATGGAAGTGTGGGTGAAATAAATGTGTGGAACTTAATACCTCCATGCAGAAAAAAATGGCACTCGTTGGCATTCATCAATCCTTCCTGAACATTGATGGAGACCAAACAGTGGATTTCAGTACAGGCTTAGGGTGGTGCTTTTCAACAGTGGTGACAGCAACAGTGGGTAACCTCTGCAGAATGTTATGAGTGCACCATGCAGGCTTTTGTTTGTTGGGATAATGCATAGCTAATGATGTCTGTTGAAAAAGTGGTTTGTAGCTAAGAATTTGTTCCATCAAAAACTGTTTTTGTGCTCTTTGTAGCTGTTCTAGTTTCCATGAAAATAAACAGGAGGCATTACTTTTGGAACAACCTACATCTATCACTTTAGGACCTTTTCTATCTGTCATTTCATAAATATTTAGTTTTCATAATTTGGAGTAGAGTAGCTGTAAGAGAGATACATAAAGTAACTTTTCCCTGGGAGACACAAGTCCTAATACTCGGTAAGGTACAATTTCAATTCACTTTAGGAAGAGTATAACTGAACTAAGGAGAGAGAAGTCCCTAGATGATTAGCTGGGGAGGAAAGAGGGCTGTAAAACTACTGTGTTTATTAGTGTTTTTCTTAAACTCAGTGTAAATGTTTATGAACATTTATTCTCAGAACAGACACTATAGGGCATGTTTTAGAGTTAGAACTGAGACAAACAGCATTGCCCAGGTTCAAATTTCCCTGGGCAGAATTTCATTTGACTAGGAGAAATCAGTTTCTCAAACATAAATCAGATATGGATTTTAGTATCAAGCTTTTCATCTTTCCAGCTGCAGCGTCACACTAAAGTCATGTAAAATATGAATCAGAACTTTGTACAAAATCCTTTAATATATACAGTTTGCAGTTTTGAGATGTTTGCCTTTATACATAACATATATTGGTTCATTAAGATTTTGCCTGGGTTCATTTTACTCTTCTAAACAAAAACGTCTGATTTGCTTCACCAAATCTGAATTTTACTTTGGAGCAATACAAACCAAAGATCAAAGATGCACTGCAGACTTTTAAAAACTATTGGACTGATTGGTAAAATGGTAAGAAAATCTGATACAAACCAAGAAAAAGTTCTGTGGAGTGCATTATTTTTTTGGTAAGAGATCGACAGTGCTAAGAACCAAAATGTTTGAGTGTCTGCCAAGAAAAGTTGGAAGAGGAGGGAATTTTTCCAAGTCAGGAGGGATAGCTCAGGCTAGGAAGGCTATCACATCACTCTGGAGTAAGCAGATGACGTGTGAGGCCTCAGTCAAGCAAAGCACTTAAGCATGTGGGTACCCTTTTTGACAATGGCTGGCTAGTTACCTTCTTGATATACAAGTTAACTACTTAAACACTTTTTCCCCAAGACAATAACCTACAATTTTTTGCCTCAAGTAGACTGAAGGCAGAAATCACAGACAGCTGCAGAATAAGACTTCCTTGTTGCTGTGGCTGAACAACACTCATAGTTATCTTTATGTTAGCATTTAAAAGATTTAAAAGTCTAATACTAGTTTATATTATCTGTTCTTGTTCATATTGCAAAAAAAGCATAGAAATGGCTATACTCATTGTAAAAAATGTTACACTATGAAATGAGATGGAAGTTTTGTAAAAAAAAAGAAGACAATCCCCTTGACTCATAATGTAGGGAAATTTTTATAGCAATAAATAAAAACAGTGTCTACCAAATGTGACGCCAGTTTCAGCAGATACAGTAAGAGAAATCAAAACAAGCTTAAATGAAGTCTCTAAGGACTCTTTCAACTGAAAATAAATGGATGATGAGCACAGAGGAGTCCACAGTGTATAAAACAACAAATACTTCAAAACTGCTGACAGCAGGGCTGGACTGCTAAGGTGAAGAATGCTCAGGAAACTAAACAGCATAAAAAAAAGGATGGTTTAAGTAATCAAGTGAGCCTACACATTGAGGACAACGCCATGTCATTTCAGCTTATGTCAGATAACCAGCCTGTGTTTAGTGTCATCTCAGAGGTGGTAAATCCTCTGAGCACTTTCAAGCCTAAAGTCACAAAGGCCACAAAGGAAAAAATAATTGACCTGCATTAATACCCCGGGCAGCAAAAAGTGAATTGATGGGAATGCAAGCACAAGTTCAGTAATTACTTTCCCCATTCAGAAGAAAATTGTTATTGTTTGGCTAAGATTTCAAACTGAAGATCACATTAGAAATATGTCATAAGGAATGCAAGCAGCAGAGTAATTTGACTGACTGAACAGACAGGAAACACAGAATCCTAGAAAAGATTGGAGACTGTAAAAGACAAAGCTAGAAAGAGTTTTGCAAGTCTTAGGTTAACACATTTTAGAAATACTTGTAACACTAGAACCGCTACTTAGATTAGTGTTAGGAGGCACTGTAAATAAAGCCCAAAGTGGAAACTGTGTTAGACAAAGACACACGTGCACAACCAGAAGTATCTGTACAAGGTGAATGCTGAGCAGATCCATAGTTTGAAGGCTATTTTGTTTAAAAGAGAGGTAGTAAAATGCCATCTTAGCTGTAATCTGTAGGTAAAAGCCTGTCAGCCAAGCAATTCACATCTTAGATCAAGAAAGAAAAAAAAAAAAAAAAGCCTGGAAAAATTCTAAAGCAACAATATTTTTTTTCTGAGTACTTTTGACAATGAACATTTTGATTTATATTACTGAGCTCAGGAAAACATTCAAATTCCCACGTCTGGGTGCATGACCTGTTAGTACCATGTATTCAAAAGAAGGCAGGATATTGAAATGCCAGTCATCTTTCTGCTGCATGTTTGGGTGTTTTCTTTCTCCTTTTTTTTTTTTTTTTTTTCCTTAAAAAAAAAAAAAAAAAATATAAAGGACACCTGGGTATATGAGCTTGCAGGAATCTCTGACATGCTCTGACAGATGTCTGAACTCAAAGACTAAGAGACCGAGACTCTGCTTTTCACTGCAGCGAATCCCAGCAGGTAAGTCTAGACAACATATTCTTTTTTCAACTGCACATTTTATTGCAACACAGGAGGAATTTGATCATTCTAGCAGTTCTACTTTATGTCCATGACTGTCCTGCTGGAAATCCAAGTGGACGTTAAGGGGAAAAGGGGGCAAGGAGAAAGACTCATTTGCCATATATTTGGTTGCACTTTCCCAGAAGGAAAGTCATCTGAAGGAGCTCTTCTAGCAGGTCTATTATTTCTCACATATGTCTGAAAATAAGCTCTCTAGACTCACACAGAAATTTAAAATATGGTAATATGAGTTCACAATTAATTAGAATACTTTCTGGGAACCTGAAGCCTCTATTTCAACTTCTTTCTACCCCAGGTTCAGGTTCTCAGAAAAGTTGTAGGTAAAATTATTAACTCGCATGTATCTTCATTCCTGCATTAATGTGGGACACTTTTTCGTGAAGGTTATGTTCTTCTGTTGCTTGCCTTTTTGTTTTACTTAGATTTTCATTTGAATTTTTATATGGTGATTTCTTATCCAGCAGCGTGCTAGACGTTGATTTGAATATAAGCATATTCATAAAAGTCAAGTAATTTAAGAAGTACATTCCTGTGGCATCATGAGTTCATCTTGATTTCCCACGTGGAATTTTTTTTTTTCCTTTCTGTGTAATACAGTTCAGCATTTTCAAAGTTTGCAATGCTTCACAAGCAGGTCAAATCATTATTAAATTTAACTTGAGGTTTATTTGGGCACACTGAACAGTCCTAGCCTATTCTGAAAGATGCTGAACATCTGTGCATGTGGCAACTTAATTTTAGGTTCTTTTCCAAGCTGGAATCTGGAATCCTAACAGGATGTGGGGGCACCACTGAGAATTTAGTTCAGAACATTTTCTTGCAGAGAGTCATATTAACCAGTGTGTTGTTTCTGCTCCCCTTATTCACATCATTTAGGGTGAGAGTCAGCCAAATGAGATTAAGGTGTAAAACAGAACACACACAGATCTCTGAGGAGTTGGATTTAATGATCCTTGTGGGTCCCTTCCAACTTGAGCTGTTCTGTGAGTCTTTGATCCTAGAGTTATGTTCTTCCAAACATTATAGTCTTCACCAAATGCTTCAATGAAATACTTGGAAATTGTTTGTAATATTGGCAGATATTTTTTCCTTTACTTCACTTTTGAAGCAACTGAGCCATTTTCAGTATAACCTTTTATGAACTACAAAGAAACAAAATAAAAACATGAGTCCTGAATCAGAAGCAAAGGGCAAGCTGGGAAGTTTCAGCCAAAATAATTAGTAATAAATTACTTTTAGCCCAAAGTAATAAAAACCTACAAATTGAGGCTTTTATTGAAGAGTGTTAAGTAATCTTATTTCAGACACTACTGGTTGATATGACTACAGAATAATACACTCCACCATTACTGGATTAATTACTTGATGACTGCATACATAAATTTCTTCAGACTCTTTGTGCAGCTAATGTAGAAATAAGATTCCATGTCTGAAAAGTGTTCTAAACTGATAACAATTTATTAATAAATAATCAGCTACTATTCTAGCAAGTATAGGCCAGCTAGGTAGCTCATTTTTGAACTAGTATGCAAACAAATCTTGAAAGTTAGCTCACTGTGATTTTAACAACCCAGTGGATTCTAGTGCTGTTCATATTAACCTTGTTCTTTAGACTTTTTATTGTAATTCTTTCCAACATTTTCAGTGGTTGGTTTTAACCTACTGTTCTTATACAAAGATCTGTCCTGTGATTTGAAAATGAATGTCAAACATACTTACTTCTGCATGTTTCCTGAACTAAAAACAAGGAGGATAATCTGGACATGATAGTAATATGATAATTATAATTATTTTTGAGGAAGCCTCAAAAAATATGTGCTACCATCTATCTCAAAGCTCTTAAGTTTCAAAATCATCTTACCTTATTATCTTTACTGAAGAGTTATGGTCAAGGTGTGAGTATACCTGCTTAAGCATCAGCTGCAATGACTGGTCAAAATTTTTCCTTATTATTGACAATTTAATCTCACCAAATTCAATAAGATTATACCAAGTTAAAACAAATAAGTATTCACTCACTTCTTACAACAGCAATATATCTTTTGATGACTTCTGCATGTCTTGTCTGTTGCAGCATGTAGCCTTCCTTGTTATCTTTCTCAGCATGTCTTGCAGATCAGTACAAAAACAAAGGGAAAGGTTAAATAGGAAGTGCTGTATAAATATCCACAAACAGGCAAGGATTCTTGTGCTCAGCAGATAGTATTTCCCCCTTACTGTGCTAGATAGAGATTTTGGCTGTCTTGAAAACTGCTTTTGAGGAGCTTTGCATTTTTAGGATAAATATAGTGAGATCAAGAACATGATTAACTAGGAACTATATCAAGTGCAAGGTCTTGCATTGGGGGAGGAGCAATTCCAATTGCAAATACAGGTTGGGCGGGAAATGACTTGAGAGCATCCCTGAGGAGAAGGATTTGGATGTGTCAGTTGATGAAAGACTCAACACAGGCCAGCAGTGTGCACTTGCAGCCCAGAAGATGAACTGTATCCTGAGTTGCATCAAGAGAAGCATGACCAGCAGGTCAGGGAGGTGATTCTGTCCCTCTACTCTGCTCTTGTGAGAACCATGTGTAGTACTGTGTCGAGTTCTGGAGCCCCCAGCACAAGAAGGACATGGAGCTGTTGGAGCAAATCAGAAAGATTATCAGAAGGCTGGAGCACCTTCCCTATGAAGGCTCCAGGGAGACGTTATAGTGGCCTTCCAGTACCTGAAGGGGGCCTACAGGAATGCTGGAGAGGGACTTGTTACATCAACAGGTTGCAACAGGATGAGTGTAAATGGCTTAAGCTGGAAGAGGGTAGATTTAGACTACATATTAAGAAGAAATTGTTTACTGTCAGGATGGTGAGACAATGGAACAGGCTGCTCAGAGACGTACTCAAGGCCAGGCTGGATGGGGGGCTTTGAGCAACCTGGTCTAGAGGGAGGTGTCTCTGCCTATAGTGGGGTTGAGCTAGATGATCTCACGTGTCCTTTCCAATGCAAACCATTCTATGATTCAGTGATTCTATAATATTGATACCATTTTAAAATACGTATTTTTAAATTTACAAAAGTTTTGAAGTGTGCTTCTCACCAGATCATTTGTGCTACTTCTGGCATCTTCTCTGAATCTTGCTGGCAGAACATAAGAGTCTTCCAGAGCTGAGAGTTTTCCTGAGATGATGATTAAAACATTGCAATATTCACTGTTTTCACTGCAGCATCTGCAACTCGACCATAGCTTCCAAAAATGCCAGAGTAGCTGAAAGGAATGAAGAGAGGCTATTCAAAGTTATACTGGAAGATAATCTTTTTCTATGAAAGGCAGTAACTGAGCCTTTGAAGGGGAGTGCATGAAAGAAATATATATGTACATGTCTATGCATATGTATACACAGAGAGAAGGCACATATACAAACATGAACATTACATACACATACCTAAATTAAAAGAGTATGCCATACAAATGCACAGGATATGCGCTTTTAAAGAAATGGAATATAAGTATAGAATATTGCCCCATATTTACAATTGACTTGATATAACTGCTTAATTCTGAGGTATCTATGTGAACATTTGTTCTGGATAAAGACAGAAAACAGAATATTATACTGTTAGCCGTGGTGAACAGTATGAAATCAGATTACTTTTAGAATAAATCACTAATGACCCAAGCTTTTATAAACTGGACATAAGCAACAACATCTCACAGAATGGCCATGACAGTGGGAATGGCACAGTCCACTTGCCTCTTGTTGAATGGGAGGCAGTGTTTAGTCATTTTGTTTTTCCTTTACTCTGGACCAGATCTTCACATTTCAATCTCTATTTAGTGAAATCTTGCAGTATATTTAGATTTATCAACTTCAATTTAATTACTTTTAATGAAAGAACATAGTGTCTAAACCCAAGAAATTGTCAGTGTGACACAGTATGAGAAATTACTCTGGGATGCATTTTGCTCTAAGGGATGGTCTGACATCTGTAATTAGTGTTAATTTTTGCTTTCTTCACTTTGGAGAAAATCCATGTAGTGCCAGAAAGCTCGATTCTAATCTTCGGTAATTGAATTTAGCTGATGGGATATGTCAACAAATATGAAGAAATCTTCATCCAGGAAGGGCTCAAACAAATCTTTGTTCAGCAAGTCTCCTATGATCGAGTTATTTTGTTTCCTATATTTTGTATTTAGGTAGTATATTTATGTGTTGCTTTGTTTTACATGAAGTTAATCAGAGAGATTAAAAATATATCTTTGGGTCTCTTAGCTAACAAACCCTAAGCCTCTTGGTGTTTCTGTGCCTGATTATGTAAAAAAGCCTGTTTTTTTTTTTTTTTTTGTTTTTTTTTTTGTTTTTTTTATGAGCTGGGAATCTCTCTCAGCTTCACTGGCATTCTGTATGAATCACTTGGACTATTTTTATTCTAATAATAATTCTTTTTTAAAAGCTGAACTGGATAAACTGAAAACTCTTAAATGTTGCCTAATAGTTTAAGAATGGAACTGGAAGCTGTTAGAGGAAACTGTAACAGGATACATTTTGTTTTAAAGGCTTGGCTCCACATAGCTCAAATAAGCACAAAATGAAGACTCAAATACCAAAAAAAGGTTCACAACAAAGAAAATTCATTAGTCTCCAAAATCTTTTATTTCACGACACATATTCAGACTCTCACCTCATGTCTCCTCTCTATTTAACTCTTTGCAACCCTTTAACCCTCTCTCTCAACATAAGAACAGATAATTTATGAGTCAAAACACGATTAATGGAGCAGCATGACATACAGCATGACATCCCAGGACCAGGAAGACCTTTGTTATAAGTGTGTGTCTTACAGTGCTTCCCAGGGTACTCAAAATACCCACTAATGAGGGGAACACTGTTCTCATTATTGTTAGTTGCATTGCTATTAAATGCAGTTGTGTGTACAGTGTATTGAGATTACAAGGATATAGAACAATTTTTTTTGGTGCAAGTTTGAGAAAGATAGGGATACAGCCTAATTGAGGGCAAATCTTCAAGTCATCCACAACACAAGGAAAAATCTACATAAATTTCTCTGGCCTTTGAAAGCTGCTACTAATTCAGCTCAAATAGTTCCTTGTTTATAGTCTACAAAATCTGAAATTAAGCTGTGTTTTGTGGAAAACAATGAGAACTTTTGTGAAAGATAACTTGTCTGAATAATATCTTTGGCTTTTGTAATTATTATATTTCTTCACTAGAATGATCATTAGGTGGTGCAGCTTTCATGCTATCAAGAGCATTGAACAAATGGTGCTTTGCACTGGGAGGTACTCGTTCATTATCATCCCAGTGAGGCAGACACTCTGCCAAGTATTGCTTAAAATGGCATGTGCTAAAACTAACAGTATTAAAAGATGGCAACCTTTTAAGATAGGTAACCTTATCTCCCTTCTGATGCTGGAAACTCTGAGTTGTTCAGTGCTAATTTTGTCTCTAATTAGGGTGCAGCATGCTGTGTAGGTTCTGTCCTAGGAAGGGTTAGCCCATTTTGGCCATTCTAGTTATGTTTTAGAATTAAACAACTCTATTCAATATTTTTTTACAGTCAAATGAAAGGATGTTCATACAAGAACCACTTAATACTCTGTTACATAAAGGTAAGGCTGTGACAGTAGTAGACTATCACCAGAACAAATTGAGAACTGCTTGTGGGCTCCTCTGTTTCAGTTAATCAACTGCAGCCAAGGAATTTGCACAGCATAACACAGGCCAGAAAGACAACACTGTACATACAGCATGGTGTATCATAGCACAGAACGGGATGCCTGATCCTGCTTAGGTTAACCATGATGTGGACCACCAACTTCTACACATAGAATGGTTTCCTGCTCAGGATCACTACATATGGTTATATATATATATACATATACTTATGTATGCTCCATGAAAGCATTCACAAGACTATATAGAAGGATGTACATAGAACAGCTTTGATATAATACAAAAATCTCATTATATTCTGTGAGATTTTATTATTTTTTTTCCCCAATTACTCACAGGACAAAGTGTGATGGAATGTTAAGGTAAACTTAACTTATCACTACTGTTGGAAGAGGTGCTTCTGATTACATTCCAGATTGCTTTGTACTTTCTTTTTTGCTCATAGACTTTTTAATAGTTACAATTCCTAGATGAGCCAGTTCATCTCTGCTTATCAGGCAGAAAGTTACACAATTACAGATCTTGCCCTTCCCTCCCTCCCTCCCTCCCTTCCTACATTAAACAAAATAGATGGTGTAAGCAATCTAATGGAAAATTTCTGTTGGAACAGAGGAAGTACAACAGTGCATTATTTGGTAGTTGCAACCCATTAAATCAGGCCACCTGACCTTGCCTGGCTGCCTTGTAAGTAATCTTCTTGCCCACACGAACAACATGTTGCATGACAGACAAGAGATCCAAAGATTATATATATGAATTATTTTAATGACACGGGTTAATGTTACAGAATGTTAACATGCCTCTTACAGTTTTCTAGTGCTCAATCCATTGAGCATTTATGATAAAACCAAGAAAAACACCTACTTTTAAGCCAGAGCTTTAATGATTTATAACAATGGAAGTAGAGTTGACCGTGAGCCTCCTAAAGTGTTGTTACTTCAAGAGCTATTCAATATACATGTGATGCCAGGTGCTCTTTGAGTGATACAAAGCCCCATAGGAGGCAACTGCATCTGACAGCACCACTTATTCTCTGAATTTTATAATCTGACTATCCATCTCATGTCATTCCACCCCTACACCTCTGAAAACTCATACTGTTGCATCCCATCTCCAGCCACCAGAAGTTCCCACTTGGTGATCTGGCCCATTAGACACCAAAAATGCATAAATACTTTGATATTGTGGCCAGCTGTGCTTAACAAATGGAGTCATGGAGGAGAAAGAAGTCGTCGTTCAGTACTGCTGCCAACAGACATATTTCCTTTTATGGAGGCCCATTCAAACAAGTGCTTAGTAAGTGGAACACAGCTGTAGTCCAATGTCATAGCATCTTCTTCATCACATTACCCTAGGTGTTGGATGCATCACTCTCACCATTTCAAGAGTGACAGTGGATCTTGCCTGTGGGAAGAGAAGCATGAGAGGAATGTCCTCAATTATGATCCCCTCCCTCTATTGCATTCCATGTTTCTCTCTATTGCATCACCTCTGAAACCCAACATGATGTCAGTGAAAAAGTGCTCACAGAGAAGGTTAATATTTTGGGTTGCTCTTCATCCCTTCTAAGAATATTCTATTCTAGCAAAGTTATTCACATTTTTTCTATTGTTCGGTGTTAGTGTTAATGGAATGAACAAGCAGTAAAAGGTTTTCAGAGAAAAAATAGTAGATTTTGTTAGAAAATGAGAGTAGCTGAAAAATCACATGACCCTTTATAACACAGACATCGATCTTCAGCTTTATGCATCAATATAATGACATCTAACAACCCACTATTTCGACCATAAGATGATAATTCTCAATGTTTCCTTCATGTGTTTCCTCACTGTTTGCAATGGATTCTGTCTTACTGTTTATCTTTTCAAGGGAGCATTTTCTTCTGGGGATGATTAATGGACTGTTAATTGCTTTCTGAAAGACCTTAAACTGTATTTCATCACTTGCAATGCACTATGGTCAAGTGGCAAACAAGAGAGAGGGAATACTCTCTATTACATCACATGACTAACAATGAAGGCACAAGCCAGATGCGCATAGGTTTGGGGAAATTTTATATTGAGATAAGGTGAATGCTCATTTGAAAATTCATTTTCTGTTTATTGATAAATAAAATACAAGTTGGGCAAAATAAAAACCTAAAGGCCTGGCAGTTGTTTATGCTCTGTGCAGCTCTGTGAGTTGCCTGATGCTAGAATGCTTTATTAACTAAACTATTTGAAGAACAGAGGGATACTGCCTCTACACTACATGACTTATCCTTATACGTTGACTTACCTAAAACACTTTCTTGGATTCCATTCTTTTTTTTTTTTTTTAATTATTTTTTTTTATATTTGAGCCTGGCTGAAAAGGGAATAATTACCTCCATTATCTCTGTTGTGTTCTTTCACAAAACCTTCCTTTCAATGTGATGTTTTGTTTGAAACAGTATCATCATTTGGACCACTCCTGTGTCTTCCTCACTGATTGTTTGCTATTTGTTTATTCAATTTCGGTCTACTGAATAAAATTATTGAATTTGTAATTTTTGAATTAAATTAATCAATTTCCAGTCATTTCACTTATCTAAAGTATCATTCTGAATCATAATCCTGTTTTCCGTGCTATAAATTCTTCAAGTTTTATGTTACCCACCTATTTTCAGAATGTATTCTCTATACCTGAGATTTTTAAACGAAAATTTGGAACTCTACTGGTCCAGAAAAAAAACAACCTAGTCTGGACTCAGTTGACATGTTCTCATAACTCACAACCCATTATTCATGACTCCTCTTTAAATGTTTTGAAAATATCTGTTCTCTCACTTAATAACAGATAAATCATATTTCCTTAGTTTAGAGATGAGAGCATCCTGTCTGACTGTCAAAAATTTTGTTTAATATTTCAATCTTCTCTTCCCATTCTCTGAGATAATTACTTTTATGAAAAGGTAACTAGTTTGCTTTGACGTAAGTTGTGGTGGAAACTTGCAGAACAGCTGCTTCCTATCACGGAGTTATTCTACAGATGCTCTTAGATTGTTTAGTAATGAATTAAACAAAATACTTCTCCTGATACCAGAGTTCAGCTGTTTTATGTTTTCTCAACTACGGCATTAGTATTTTTTTCAGTTCTCTTGTGCCTCACTTGGCCTTCATGAGCTTTTGAAGATAATCACTAAAATATGTAAGTGAACTGGCTAGTGTTTTAGGGATCTTATCAGATCTTGACGGTATGAACACTCTATTTAATTCCTTTTTTTCTTTTCTTTTTTTTTTTTTATTTTTCTGCTTTTCTGGCCTATGTTCCCACCTTGGCTTATATTGCTTGTAAGTAGTACTAGGGATGTGGTCAAAATAAACCTCTTTTTGTGATGGTCAAAGCAACAAATTGTATATGAAACTCCAATTACAATTTATAATCAACACAGCTGTAATGAAACATCTTGTTACTCTGTTTCTCCAAAGAAGATGTCAAGTAAATCTTTTTTTAATCCATTTTCAAATCAAAAAAAGGATTTTTTTTATTCCCCACCCCCTTCCCCCAAGGAAACTATGCAGGACTTACTTTGATTAATGAAGTAAAAATTGTGAAAACCTTCTCAAATCAAGAGCAATTTCCCATCACCTCTCAAAACGGAAAAGAAATTATCTTCACTGGGCTTGAATGCATGGCTCCTGCTTGTTCTGAAAGATGACTGAGGGATTCTGAATAAAAAATTAGTGAAGCCTAATGTCCTCAAAGTAATGTGAATTTTTCATTGATTTATTTAATGTCTTCATATAATTACGGAAATATTGGAAGAAATTATGATTTATATTCATAGTCTTATGACTACCTTCATTTAATGAATATTTTAACATATGGAGTGACATTCAGACTTAGGCCTAAGAGCAGCAGAATATACAGACATACACTGCCTGTGTGTGAATGTGAAACATATTCATCTGATATTTGTTAAGCTGTAGTGATATTTCTTTTGGAAGAGAATTGTGTTTTGTAGGCCTCTCACTGGTAATATGCTTTCATGAAAGGTTAAAGGTAAACATAATGGAAATCATAACACATTAAAAAATGTGACATCCAATTCTGAGGGAATTTTGCAAGCATGCAGGTCTTGACCTGAAAAAAGAATTCTAAAGCCAAATCTTTCAATTTTTTATGCCTGCAAAGCTTCCACTGGCAGCAAACTCTGGATTCATGAATAGCACATTATCAGATGCTTCATTTCATCCCAACTGATGAAACATTTGATTTTAGGGTTTTGGGTTTTTTTTTTTGTTTTTGTTTTTGTTTTTGTTTTTTTTTCATAATAGAATAACCTAGAAGTCATCCAGCATCCGAATTCATTTAAACATTAAATGAAGATTAGAGAGAGAAATAAATGCAAGTGCCTGATTTTGATCAAATGTTACCATGAGAACTTCAGTGCCTTCAAAAGATATATTATTATCAAAAATTATATTGCCATTTTACAAGAACTACTATAAAATAGTTTTAAAATTGAGTACTAAAGGCACACCTAATCTGTGACACGTTCAATGAAATTGGCAAGATTAGAAAAGACCATGTCAATGATCTTGCTGAAGTTGTTGAACATTTGTCTGTTTCTTCATTAGCTCCACTGTGCAGCAACTTCCCTGCCAATTTTTTAGACTTATTCCTCAACTTATGTTGTGATTTGCTAATTTAGTGACCAAGCATTTAAATATTAAAAAAAAAAAAAAAGATATAATTAAGTGCTATTTATTTGACTTATGCACTTATTAAACATAAGTGCAACTTCAGTACATCATCCTATAAAACCCATTTTACCCTGCACCAACTTAAAAGTAAATTCTAACTAATATTTTCTTATGTTATGTGATAATCATTAAGTTTACATTTTTACAAAATGTAAATACTTGAATACATTACTACCATCATGTTGTAATCAACAGAACAAGAAAGCTTTTTTTTCCCTCAACATTGCTTTAAAATATGAGCAAAAATCTTACGATCAATCAGAAGTTTAAGACTTCAGGAATACCTCAGAGAATCCATATGTTTTAAACTTATTCAAAATTCTGAGTGGAAACAAGGGCATATTCAGCTACTTGTAGCAATTATTTCAACAGCAAAATAGATGAATCTTATTAAAATTATGTAATTACCCAAATAACCATCCTTGATTGGAAGAAAAGTATTTAAGTACTTATATGTAAATGCATTCTGAATTATATATAACAGAAGTTTTGCATTTTTATAAGGACATCATGTTTACAAAGAAGAAGAATATGTATAACAATGTATGAATTCTGTTTTTCTGATTTAATTTCATATTCTCACTGTCTGGAGATCACTATTTCCTCAAAAAATAAACAAACAAAAACCAATGAATACAATTTTTGGAAAATATTTTTTATTATAAAATGTACAGTATATTGACCTAAACATTATAAAACACTGTAATGTATCAGAGTCTTGTAAAGACCAATAATTTATAAAATGAGACCAAATTCATTGTTACTCTTTCTAGTCTCATAGTCTGATTTAAAAATATATATAAAATATATATATGGATGATTTGACTGGAGCATCCATAGTAGCTGGAAAAGGTTTGTTTGTATGTTATGGTAATTAATGTCTGCATGTAATTTTATTAAAATAGATCACTCTTATTTGCTAAATTAGTTTTTGATTTTGAAGAGCTGATAGGAGAACGAACAGAAAAGTTAGTAATCATATTCTATAAGACTAGATTATGTAAAAGCGCTGCAGGGGAAAAGAAAAGTATGTTTTTCCAAAATACTAAAGCACTTCTATCACTGCAGCTCATTTATTAGCAGTTAATACTTCTTTGGTGCTTTTAAGGTGCTTGTTAAAACACGGAATAGCTTTGGACTATTGACAAAAACAGAATACTTCAGATCTCAAATGCTACTGGGTAGCATGAAAAAACACATCACATTGTCTTAACAATTTAAAGACCTTTTCCAATGTGTTAATTTAGATACATCTACTGCCTTCTTCTATTGCAGGGAAGTACTATTATGTTGAGTACAAAAGCAATGCACTTTGCATGAAAACAGATTTTTTTTTTTTTTTTTTCTGCCATCAGCCTTTCTGGCTTTGTTGCAAACAGTACTTTCCTTGCTGGCAGTGACTGGAACTCTAGCACTGAGCCAAAGGCATTTGTTTTAGTGTTAGAATATGTGTATGTAAGTTGTTTTCGAATCACTGCCTAGTATATTTTTAGCAGTGCATTTATAGAAGCCTGCATCCCTTTGAGAAGACTGCTGGATGACTAATGACCCCTGAGGGTGGAGGAATTTGTTTCCATACAGACGGGATTGAGCTCCTGTTGTCAGATGAGATTTGTCTGGAAGCTCCCATGTTATTTCTGCTTTAGGAATCCCAATGGCCATACAGTTCAGTTTTACTGAATTTCCAGGCCTGGCATAGATCACAGGTGCTGGCTCACTAGTAATCCGAGGGGGATAGGCTATCACAATGACAGGCACGTTCATAATAGAAGTGCCATAGTCACTGGACACCTTGCACAGGTAAGTGCCCCTGTCAAAAACAGAAGCTTCACGCACTGTCAGTGAGCCATTCTCCAGGAGGGAGAAGCGACCCACAGCCTGGGGAGCATCCAGGACCATCCCATTGGGCAGTGTCCAGGAGATCTGCGCCCTCTGGTTTGGCTGGGTGATGCAATGGAGCTGCAGAGTTTCTCCATTGATGATGCTCACCAGGTTGTTATACTGATTGCTGATTTCTGGCCTGAGTCCCACCTTCAGGAAGACTATCCGTTCCATGTAACCACCTGGGTTTCTAGCTGTACAGCGGTAGGTCCCAGCATCCCCTGTGGAAAGACCACTGATGTGTAAGATTCCATCCCGCTTATGGTAAAATCTGTGCAGACGGTTGCCACTCAGCACTTCTGTGCCATTGGGAAGGATCCAGCTTGTGGTGGGCTCAGGGTACCCCTGGACTGAGCAGTTCAGATTGATGCTGTGCCCAGCAATGGCAGTGATCCTTTCATTGACAGGGTCCCTGAAGGAAGGTTTCTCCAAATGGTCTGTGATGACGAGCTGCACAATCAGTCTCGCTTCACCTCCTTCATTCCGTCCAATGCATACAAGCTGCACTGCATCTGTCTGCCTCACCCCTCTGATGTCCAAAGTACCATTGCGATGCACAGTGATCCTGTTTCCATAGTAGGGGGCTGGCAGGATTACTCCTTCTGGAAAAGCCCACAGGACTCGTGGAGCTGGAATGCCTTCAGCTTTGCAGTCAATAAGCTTCCTGCTGTCCCTGATGGCTGTCTCCCTTACAGATGTTATTGCATTGAGATGCCCGTTGATTCTGGGAGGTTGAACATTGACATGGATCCAGACTACTTTCCGATCTTCTCCAGCACTGTTCCGCACTACACAAGTATAGTTACCACTGTCAGATCTTTGCGCCTTTTGGATGAGAAGAGTGCCATCCCTATATACCTGGTATTTTTCAGATAGAGTAGGAATGGGCCTGTTGGTTGGGGAAAGCCAAGTTACTTTGGGTGTAGGTTCTCCTTTGGCTTCACATGCTACTGTGACAACATCACCATAGGGTACATTAATAATGACATAGGTTTTGTTCCGGATAGTTGCAGGTTCAGCCACTACTTTGACCCTTACTTTCATCTCATCCTTCCCAATTTGGTTCTCAGCATAGCAGGTGTAGTCCCCTTCCTCTCTCAGTCCAACATCATTGAAATACAGGGTTCCATTATTGAAGACCACATATCGCTTTGTCCGGCTGCCACTGTCATCTGACTGCATGAAGGTATTGATCATGCTGCCATCTGGCAGACCCCAGGAGATCTCAGGATTTGGTAGACCAGTAGCTACACAATCAACTTTTAGGTCACCTCCATACTTGACCTTGTGGTTATTCTCATTCTTGTGCTCTATTTTTGCAGGTTTCATCATCACATTCACTTTGAGGACCACATAGTCATCCCCAATCTTATTGCGAGCCACACACAAATAATCTCCTGCATCTTTATCTGTAACTGAATGGACAACCAAAGTCCCATTGCTGAATACTTTGATTCTAGTCTCCAAGTTACTGTAAGGAAAGAAAAGAGGATATGAGTTGCAAAATCACATTTTAGTAATTACTGAGTGTAACCTGGGGAAAAACCACAATCCAACAATATGGAAACAAAGGAGCAAAGCTGTCGTTAAGACAATTAGGTGATCTGAAATATCCAAGACAGTCACATGAAAAAGAAAATGGAAAAAAATAATTCCACTGACTCATAACCAAACAATTCTACCCTGCTTTGTGTAGTGACTTTAATATTATTCCTTTATTTTGAACCCTCTGACTACATACGCTGAATTCTCTAATACGTTGTGTCTGAATGATACACTCCATCCAAACCTATATGGAATGTAACTATGGAGTCTGATACTCCAGTACTCAGTTAAAAACAAATCTAGATGAGCTACTTCCTCTGGCCTTAGGTTCAACATTTTTAACCCTCAGAAAATCTCAGATAGGCAAAATGTTCAGACTCAATAATACAGAGTAGGTAGCTTCTACAGTGTTAATTTTGTTAATGATCTAAATGTCAAAACATGGCAAAAAAAATTACATGTGCTAAAAGACTATTATTACTTTCCAGTGCACTATGGAATTGGTGCATTGTGTCCAGAAATAATTTCCTCAGTGGATTCACACTTTTCTCCCCAATGTGAAGATGTGCTATATAAACTGAAGGTCATAGAAGAGAAAAGAAACCAATAATTCTGGATTTTGTACTATCTGTAGATTACTCAAATACTGTTCGCCCAATGAAAATATGCTGACTACATTCCACTATTAAGAAAGCTGTTGGTAACTGTGTATTTAAATTTCAGTATATTTCTTGTATACAGTGCTCAAAGAGAATTTATAGAGTAGAAACTGTGTTTTCAGCAAAATCTGAGGACAGTTTTGTTGTTTTGGAGAATCAATATTTTACTTGATATAATGAATGTTAGAGAAGGTATTATTTTAAGCATGGTACCATCTAAGTAAGGTAACATTAATTTATCTAATGTTAAAATGTTCATGATTACTTAATTTATTTGTCCCATTTTTATAGTGTATAATGATAAATACAAGTAGAAGTGAAAAATAGTGATCCCAGTTGTTCTAGGGGAAGTATGGATCTATGCAAACTCTAAATATACTATCATACTCACTGAAACAAGACTTTTTGGCACTGGACTTGCTACATTTACAGACACAAATAGTGGCAAATTATTCTCAACACTTGAAGCCTTCTTTTCAAGAGTACTGCTGTTTTCAGGAAAGTTATGCTATTACATTACAACTTGACTATCTTTTGATATAATTTCAAATTCTTCCTTAATGGTTTTAGCTCTAATTCAAAACTCACAGAAGGCAAGAGTGAAGCTTCAGCAGATATGAGTTCTCTTAATGTTTGTTCAATTCTAATTTAGTTTCAACACCTGAAATAGTAATTTACCTGTGTAGGGAATCAATCATCCTTTTGGAAGGTAACCTCCATAGTATCCGAGGCCACGGGTCACCAGAAGCACTGCAGTCCAAATGCAGGATACTGCCATACGTTACATCTGTCCTCTGAGGAGAGCTCCCAGTGATTTTAGCATTAGATGCTTGTTTCTTCACATGAAGTTGTATTATTCTCCTGGCAGCTCCCACCATGTTGGCGGCAATACACTCGTAGACCCCACTGTCCTTGGGGGAGACATTGCGAATATAAAGAGTTCCATTGGGAAAAACAAATAAATTCCCATTGACAAACTGGGAAGGTCGAATTTGTGTGCCATCGAAGAGCACCCAACGGATGCTGGGCGAAGGTGCTGCTTTGGCAGTGCAGTGGATATTAATACTGCTACCAAGGGGCAAAGAAATGTTCTCTTGTTTATCCTGTTGAATGATGGGGGGTAAGGCTGCAATGTGGAGCCTCACTGCTATGCTGTCAGCTCCTGCAGCATTGCTAGCTATGCATTTGTACACTCCCCGGTCTGAAAATGTTGCTTGCTTGATAGATAAGGTTCGATTTTCATGAAGCATTATCCTGCTTTCTGTAGTAGTGACTGTCTGCAAAATCTTCCTGTCTGGGAAAATCCATGAAATGTGTGGACTTGGAGTCCCACTAGCCTGACATTCCATTGCTATGGTATCTCCAAAATAGACAGTGACATCTTGGTAGCGGGAAAGTAAAATTTTGGGCTGATGGGCTACAACTGTGAGCACAGAAATCATTTTATCTACACCGTGCAGGTTCTGAGCTGTGCACAAATACTGTCCACGATCCTGAAGCTGAGCATTTCGGATAAGGAAGGTACCATTTTTCAAGACTTCAAACCTTTGTAACCTGGTGTTGGCTGTCATTAGAGCTCCTAAGAAATTAAGAGGAAAGAAATAGAAAGGCAAAGGGTTGGTTTTTCAGACATGCTTTCCCGCACTAAAGAAGCCTTATGGAAGACAACAGATCTACTTAATGCCAACTACAACTTCATATGGATCACATGACATCTTCTGATACTGTCCACAGTCTGTTTCTAGTTCAAATCTAACCATACAAGCTTGCAAGTACATGCAGTATGGGAACCTTTACATGCTCTGTGCTTTACTTTAGAACTTCAGAAAATTTCTCTTTTGCTTATGGAGATAATACATACAACATTATTTAAGGTGGCAAAGCTAACAGTTATTCACAAGCTTTCTAGCAAGTTCAACTGCTGTGAATAATCTTTTGGTTGCTATTCCTCCTTCAAAAAATAAATTAATTAAATGCTAGAGCTTTTATTTTACTACAAGAGGTACTGCTAACTTATTTTTATCTGTAACTATTGCTTGCAATTAATCACATTTTATCAGTACTGATACAGACAAAATATTCAGTGTTTGTTCTTTGTTTTGGACTATCCCTGTAATTACGTTGCATTTCTATGTAAAATCCCAAGTATTAGTACTGTTAAAACTGTGTAGAAGAAAACTTTTTCATCTGTCTCACCTGTAGAGACTTTTGTCCAAGTAATAAAAGGCTTTGGTTCCCCCACTGCATCACAAGGGATAAGAGCATCTGTTTCAGCAAGGACAGATATGCTCTGAGATCCTTTCGTGATAATTTTAGGTCTTTCTCCAGGTGTCCTGAAATTGCTTGAAGATTGAATTACAGATAAATTGTGTGATGTAATGCCTCCCACATAAGGCACAGATGGAACTTTTTGGTGATAGTGGGCATTTTTAAGAGGCTGAAGAGGCTGAACTGTAGTCTGGGGTCTTCTGCTCTGAGAGAAAAAGGATGGAGGGGTTATCTTCAAAATCACTGCTGGTGGTGATGTGGTGGTTGTGGTATATGAAGGCACTGGAACAGCTGTAACTTTCTGCACTGTAATCCGAGGAGGGGAGACCTGGGCAACCTTCTTCTCATTTGAGTCTTTTGGAACTGGTTGACCAGGGATCACAGGTTTAGGATGTATACCCAAGTGAGGTAAAATCCTTGTTCTGTTGAACAGGAACGGCACTCTGGAACTGGGATAGTAGGGTATCTCTTGATTTGGTAGTCTCCCTGCTGTGCCTCTGTTATCTGGAACAGAGTTGCTACCAAAAAATCTTGAATTCATATTGTATCTATTCTGACCATGATTACTAAACTTGCTTGTAGGGAATATATTTGTTCTGTGAAATGGAGTAGCTTGTGTTGGGGTAGTTGTCTCTCTCTCAGAGGCAAAAGTTTTTTTGTCCTGGATGGTGTTTGCTGCATATGCCGTTATCTCTGGTTTGTTTGTGTAGTGAAGAGGCTGATGTGTCATAAAATAACGAAATGAACCTTGTGTTACAACATATGGAGGCTTCACTGTGCCTCTTACTGGAACATGTCTTGGAGGCACAACCGGCAGTCTTTGATTTAGGCTTGGTATCATTCCAGCGGGTGGATGGGGAAGGTTTGGATTTAGCAATATACTGTTATTTGACCTGCTACTGTACATCTCTTTGAATTGTTCCTCTTTAGACTGTATGCTAATCCTGTTTTGACTAGAGAAGGGAGTAGGGCGTACATTCAGTCTTGAGCTCACCACCGTTCTTTCACTTTCTGCTTCAACTTGTTTTACTGCTGGCAACCTTTCCTGATTGAAGGCATTACTGGCTTTGGAAGTATAATGAAGAGAATGACGTAAAGTGCTTGAGATGGGGGGAGGAAGAGTAGGAGGTTTTGTAAACGGAATAAGGATATAGTGTGTAGTCTGAGGTTTTTCAGATGTCTGCAAAGTGGGATCGTGATGAAATACATTTGATACTGTTTCCTCCTTATCCATGGAAGATGATTTTGCCCCAGCATGAGACACAATAGACATCTCTGTTTCTGTATGTGGAAAAGTTTGAGTTTCCATTGTGCTGAAGGAGGAGGACATCATTTCTTGTTGCTGGGGTGTCTCCGTTATTGCTGGTGTTTTTGAAACTACTGTGGGCTTCCATAACTCCTCTGAATCTGAGACATCTTCAAGAACTTCCAATGTGTCAGAAGGAATACTTAAATCTGTCACAGTAGGATACATCGGCTGGAATGTTCCAGCAGTAGCTTCATTAGCCACAACATCTGAGTGAAAAGCGATGGTCTCTTCCTGAGATTCTGGGTAACTGGATTTTGTAGATGATACCAAGCTGCTCCTATACTCAGAGGTAGTTGTACTTGATGGTTCTGCCTCACTATCTGGAGCTTCAGGATCTGCTTTAAGGCTACTCTCTTCAGATACATTCTCTAATGAGTCAAATGTTGGCACTTTATTTTGCTCTGGTTTCTGAGGTGCACTTGACTCTTTTGTGGGAACTGTGTTATGTGCAACATATGATGACAAAATTGTGATGGGTTCAGTCACTGGAAGTACCAAGGTTTCAGGAGTAGAGTGTGTCATGTATTTTCTTTCAGGTTGAGAAGTAGTAGGCCTAAAGAAAGAAGCCGTGACCACCTCTTTGGTTTTGGTCATTTTCCCTAATACATCAGGATCAGTTACTAGTGAAGGAGTGATTTCCCTATGCTCCTCTTCCTTAGCCTGTATTTTGACACTGCTTTTAAGATCAGGACTTTCAAGTACTGTAGAGGAAGCCTGGGTCACAGCTTCAACTTTAGACGTTCTTGGAATGTTAGGCATTGCCTCTGTAGTTAAAACAACACGGGGGAAATGTTTTGTTCTTTGGCGGATTCTATTTGGTCTCAGCCTCCTTCTCCCATAAGGCCTTTTCCTAGCATGCTGAGTAACTAGTGAAGGTGTTTTCCTATAGGGTGTTGATGTTGTGGCAGCAGTCAATTTGCTGATGGAAGCAGCAGTTATCTCCTCTGTTTTTTTGTAAGAAACATTCTTGGTGCTTGGTGAAACAAACGTGGGATCTGTTTTTGGAGTAGATAGGTTTCTCTGTTCTCTTCCCTGAATACTTTCTGTGTAAGTGCTGGACATGCTTTCTTGAGTCACTGTACTTCTGTGGGTCTCTGATTCTTCCTTGCTCTGGACTTTGATGGATATAACAGCTGGAGAAGTTGTACTTAAATCTGCTATTTTTGTCTGACCAGTGGATCCATCTCTGTGTACATGTATGAAGTCATTGCTTTTTACTGTAACAGATGAAGAAATGACAGTGGAACCTACAGAATCTGCAGGGATGTCATACAGCTGAGAAGGTGCTAAACTTATACTGCCAACACTCCTTTGATCCACTTCATTTAATCTCTCATTTCTCTCCAAGACATTATAAAGATCTACAGTCTGAGATTCAGCTAGGACAGAAGCATCAAGTGGTAGCTCAGCAAAAGCAGAATTTTCCTCTGACTTAGAAGATACAGTTGCATCTACACGTTCCACTGTGAATGAATTACTCTGAATATTAAGATAGTTGGTCACTGTTTCTTTGGTCAAAGATTCTTCAGTGACAGCATGAGTATTTTCTGTGACTACAACTGAAGAATCAGCCCTGCCATCCTGATGCTGCTGGCCTTGGGGTTGCACTGTTGCAAGGACAGGACTCGATACAGGGATTTCAACAGAATGTACACTTGCAGGTGTTTTTAAAATTCTTTGGTCATAGAAGTGCTCAGTTTCTAGCCCTATTATTGTGGACCAAGTTGAAAATGTTTTACTGCTGTGGGAAACAGTGACTGAGAACGGCTCATTTTCTCCCAGTGGTGATGCATCAGCAGAAGAATCAATTACGTCAGCTGTTGTCTCTGAAGGCAGAGGGATGGCTACTGGACGAGGGACAGGAGTAGTTTTCTGCACATCTGATGGCAGTGCAGTTGTTAACAAAATGGCTGTAGCTGTTGTAGTTCTAGGAAGGTTCTTCCCACGGACCTTTGCCAAAATGTCAGCCCAGTGCTGTGGATTAATCTGTTTGCTTGCCATATTAATTCTCCTTCGAGATTCAAATGCCCTTCGGCCTTCCGCAACATTGCTGTCTTGGGTTCTATCAGTACCTTTCCAAATTTTCATTTTCCTTCTGCCTTTCTTCCCCTTTTTAATTTGAGCCTCTAGCATCTGGTCACTTTTTTGTTTAAAGGATATCTCCCTGTCCTTCAGGTGGTTCTTTCTTCGTGGGAATTCATCAACCCCTCCTGTGCCTGATCCTTCCCCGTCATCTATGACCCGCCCTCTTGTTTTCGATGAGCTTTTCGAGCCTGTGCGTTTTTTCAGTTTTATCCTTTTAAATGACCTGTCAGACACCATTTTATTTACTGTCACTCTTACAGTAAACTGATCTGATCCCTGCTGATTGACAGCCACACATCTGTAATGGCCACTGTCACTGACGTGGCTTTTTGGAATAAGCAAAGTACCATTGTCCATCACATATCCTTTTGAAGAGTTTGACAAAACATTAAGTACCTGGCTGTTTGGAAGAATCCAGCTCAATTGTGCCTCTGGGCTGGCAATTGCACTGCAAGGCAAAACTATGGGATCTCCAACATTTTTTTCAACTCTCACTATATCTGAGTCAGCTACTTGAATAGCAGGAGGCTGCACTAGAAGCCTGTAAGCCATAATATCCACATCATCTCTCACTTGGGCAATGCAGTGATACAAGCCAGCATCAGTGTAACTCACTGGTTTGATTACTAGTTGACCACTAGTGAGAACAGAAAATCTGCTGTCCTTTTGATTAAACGGTGCCTGCAGTTTTGTCCCATCTGGAAAGAGCCACTGAATGAAAGGACGCTCAGAGGCTTTCACGTTGCAGTTCAGCTGACATTCTGACCCTTCTACCACACTCTGTGCTTTCCTCATGCTTTGATTTTGTTCTATCATTACCCAGCTTCTCTGCTGCCTCATGTCTTTGGTATGAATTGCCTGAGAAAACACAGTAAAAAAAGATAGCACCACTTTTTTCCCTGTACTCTGGCGCCTGTTTAATTGGATATTTATAAGAGGTTGCATCACCCAGGAAGGCTCAGCCAGTATTTGAGCTTTTACACCTGTGTAATAAAGAGCATCATAGTCTGAGCCTTGCTTGTACCGATAGCTTATTTTAGGCTCCTTGCTGAGCATAAGTTCCCTTTCTAATTTGACAGGCACTTCACTATAATAAGCAATCAGCTTCCACAGTTTTTCATAGTTCTCTCGATTCATTGGGCATTCAAAATCCAATGATATTGTAGCATTTATATCAATCTCCTGAGTCTGGATTTGATTCCACTGAATCTTGGTAGAGCCTGTTGGTTTCTTGATTTCACAGTTCAAATGGACTACATTGCCATGCTCATCAGTCATATTCAGTGTAATGTTCCATGGAGAAGACTGAAACACTTCCAGAGGGAGTTCATAATTCTCACCATCTTCTTCGTCTTGAGTGCTGCTATTGTGCCTCAGTGAGGACTGAATGATAGGTTTCCTACAGGAAATATCTTTCAAGTTTTGGATATCTTCTTTTTGCAGCTGTTTTGGGCTGTTGCACCTAGGACAGAGCTGTCCCCCTTCATAGGCTTTGTCCTTTTTGCATTTTAGAACACCTGTAAGCAAAGAAAAAACTAAAAAAGTAAAAGAAAACACGGGTAAGCTGTAGAATTGTGTCCCAGAGTTAAAGAATTTCCAAGATCGTAAGATGTCATGGGAAGCATGGTATGACACATGGACATGTGGCATATAGAAGCCAGTGTTTTTTTTTAAATGCTATCTCTTTGTTTTCACAGTTGAATGAGCCTGATTCTCCTACCAACCACAAATTCTTCTGACTGTAATGACAGGTTACTCTGTTGTTCTGGAAATTAGATTTGTTCCTTCTGAATCAAGTGACTAGAAATTGATGTGTCCAGAGCAACATTTTAGAAGCCTGCAAATGTTTATGCTGTGTAAAAAAGCCTGAATGTATACAACAACAACCTGCTTATCTATCTTTTGGACGTCTGAAGACTAGGTCATACCACCTTTCAAAAATGCATCATTTGCCTGAGAAATGCCAGATTTTTTTCATTAAAAAAAAAAAATAGAAGTTTTTAACCTTTAGTAGCTACAGGAGAACTATACAGTACTGTACTGGCACACACACACACACACACACAAAAAAAAAATAATAAAAAAAATCCCCTATAGCTATTAAATTTACTATACTGCTTAGTTCCTGCACTTGCAATCTTTTGACAGCAGAAAAAAAATGAAAATGTCACCTCTTCCCTGATCTCTGAAATAACTGCAAACAAAGAACAAAACTGTAATGACAAAATGAAGATTAAACAGAGGAGTATTAGAACAGGAAATGATAGCCTTGAGTCCTTCTATCAGTGCCAATAAGACTCTTGTCTGGAAAACAACAGTCGTGTATTTATGTTTAACTTTACTATAGCTTCAAATGCTGCCTTACATAACTGATTTGGACACATGCTGTATTCCAGTTTTTCTAGGAATAAGTGTCATGTTGAATACTACTGAGGAACAAAGGATGAATGAATGAGTTACAATGTAAAATACTAGAAGGCGAAAAGAATATCAAAAATGTCATTACCTATTTTTTAACAGAAAAACATATACTTTGCTAGTCTGAAAGATAAGGTTTATAGAGAAATTCTTACAAATGTAATAATTAAGTGAAGCTGTCAATTACTTGCATATTCATATATGTTTCAAAGATGAAGTAAGCATACTTCATGACAGGGCTAGCATACAGTCACCTTATTAGCAGTTGCTACACTGATTTGAAATACTCAAAGTGAGCACTGAAACAGCACTGCTGTTTTCCTGTCAGAATTCCCACAGAAGTTAGTGCTACAGTTGTACAAAAATACAAGAATTGTCACACATGAAAATGGCATAGAATAATTATCTTCTCTTTCCTAAAATCACTGGTTGGTTTATTGTAGAAAAATAATCAACTTGAATAAAAATGGTAGCAAGTCATCACTGTGTAGGGAATAGAAGACCATCTAATATTTCATCACTACTACTTGGAGTGCATCTTAAGTACACTTAATATACTCACTTATTTGATAAGGGAGAATATATAAGAACATTATTACATACAGTAACAGTCAGACGCCTCAATTATGGCTCCATCAGTGACTCTTACACTATGTATTAAAGTATCATACACTTCTAAAAGTAAAGCTAAGTACTGCTAATACTACTAATTTTCCTAATAGTACAGCTAAGTGCAAAATTGCAATGAACATATTCTAAGATGACAAGATCCATCATCATCAAATGCTTTAAACGGTTATATAAATCACTCCAGAACTCTTCTGAAACCTCTCCAGTTGCAATTAAATGATGATTCCCTCTTTAACAGTTGTGGTGTAACACTAGTCACTCTGGTCTACTACACAGTAAGCACTAAGTAACCTGAGATGGGGCACTCAGATACCTGAACTGAAAAACAAGCATTCAAAGAAGCTGACATTTAATGGGTTCCTGACCTACAGGTATTATGCAACTGTTTTGTTTTGGTTTTGCTTTTTTTATTTTGCTTCTGCATATGTCTGTAACTGTTCTAGCCTGGTACTTCTCTCACATCTAAGCCTAAATGACATTCCTCTGAAAAAGTGGCAGGATTGTAGGTGTAAACTGCCTCCCTCAGAAAAGTAAGTTGTGGTCTATGGAGAAATGCCAATGAATAACAGCATTAAAGTTAATAGCTCAAAGTTAAAGGACTCACAGAGGAATCTGGAAACTTGATTCCCACATTCCTTCCTTTGCCCAACAACATAGTGCACATAGGCATCGTGTAAGAAATGCCAGCCAAGAAATAACAAAGCTATTCATATGCAAAACTTTTTAAATATTATGACTTGAAAATGTATTTCTAATCTTGTTCTTACCTCCAGAATTTTCATTCCAATCAAGGAGCCACTGTAAACTGCAGTCACAGGCCCATGGATTCCCATGAAGGTAAAGATTCTCCAGCAGTGGCATACCTTGAAACATCCCTGCAGGCAACATGCTAATAGCATTTTCTGATAGGTAGAGATGTCTTACTGTTGACAGTTTAAAATAATTAAGAACCATAAATGTTGAAAAGGTGTGTGGATGAAGCTGCTGGAGTAAATTTCCTTCCAAGTGGACCAGTCTCAGAGAAGTTAATCCATTAAAAGCATTTGGATGAATAAACTCGATTCTGTTGTGGTCCACATGCAGCCTCATTAAACTTGAAAGTCCATGGAGAGTTTGGCCAGTTATAACTTTCAATTTATTGTAACTAATTTTGAAGACCTTAAAAAAAGAAAAAAAAAAAAATAGATTAGTTTTGTTTTTGTATCTAAATCCAAACAAGCATTCCAAAGTTTTCCTCACATACTCAAATATCCTTTGCACCACTAAAAAAATGATTTGCTGGACAAAAGCTGGAAAATAAACTGAATATTATTTGGCATTAATAAGCATGACATTGGCAAAGTTAACAGGAGTCCAATATTTTAGGGCAGGGCGAATGTTACCTTTATTCTAAGAAAGATATTTTAAAGAAAAAGCTTATTTTTGTCCTCAGTTATTCATATAAGTCAGAATTTAGGAAATCTAGGAAGACCTGAGCATTACCTGCAGGGACATGAGATCTTTCAGAGCACCATTAGGTATATTCTGAATGTCATTTCCATGAATCATAAGCAATTCCAGTTTAGTGAGTCCTGCAAAGGAGTTTTCAGATATAGACTGTATACTGTTAAACCTGGAAAAAAAACCACAATGCAATTACATTTTACACAGATGACCTTTTAAGATCCCTTCCAACTGGAATGATTCAATGATCATGGACTGCAGATGTAAAATTAGTATAACCTAACTTTCAGCAAAAATTGGATGGATCTTAGCACACTGTCAAAGAGCCAGAAGTAACTGAAACATTTTTATAAGGCCAAGTATACTTAGCTCATGTTTACATTAAGATTTCTTTCAAATCAATTCATGGCACTTTAGTCTTAATTTAAAACTGGGAGTAACAAATAGGCGTTTAAGTTCTAATAGTTGTTAGTATGTTTTTCCATGCAGTTCAGTTTATGGAATGGTAATAAATTAATGGCTTGTATCCAATCCATGATGCTATGGAGCTTGGCAAACTGGGCTGCAGTGTTGCCAAAACAGCATCTAATAATCAATGAATAAAGACTTGGAAAGAGGACATTAAAAATGGATATCTCCCAAACAACAAGAGAAGCAGGAAGTCACATCATGCTTAACTGCTGCAACAATTAACTGGCTGCATCAATTAATTACATAAGATCTAGGAACTGAGTTTCCAATCATATAATTTGAGCCCAGGAACCTTTTTGTAAGAAGTAATACTGAAAATCTACCTTTTGAAAACTATTTGATTTCACTTTGCGCTAACAAGTCAGATTTTATTTGCCAGTGCCTAAGTCTTAAGTTTGGCTGCCTAGTTCTGCATTTGAGTTTTCCAAATGTAGACACAAAAATCAGACATACAAGCTAATCTGGGCATGAAAGCTCCAAATTAAGCATCCAATTTTAAAGATTTTTTCCTATTTTTAAAAGTTTCTTTCTAGGCATGAAGGGAAGAGACACAGAGAAATGTAAATATTTTGATGAGGGAATACTTCTAGATTCTCATCATCTTACCTATCTGAAGATTCTGAATTTACAAAAAATTCAGACTAATATTTCAGTATTTTTAGTCCTACCACAGACCACTTAAATTTATACTGCAGCCATCGTACTAAAACTCCTTTATCTTAAATCAGTCCTTCTGGGAAAAAAAAAAAAAAGAAAGAAAAAAGAAAAAAAAAGCCCACTAAAAACCAACCGTCTTTAAATATTACAAATTAAATTTTCCTAAATTATTTCTAGTTAGGAAACGAATCATTTTTACATTCCAAATACATAACACCTTAAAATGGAAATATTCTACAATGTCTTCTCAAAAATGAAAGAAATGCAACAGGTAGGGAAGACTGTTTCAGAAAACGTGATCTGCAGCAATGAAAATACAAAAAATGGAAAAGGACTTTAACCATAGCAGCATCAAATGATGTACTTTTGTTAAAAGACAAAACAAACAAACAAAACAGAATAAAACTTCCAAAATGCCTACATAATTTAGAAGCTTAGAAAAAGATTTTTAAGATCTTCTGAACCAATTCAGGAAAAGAATTTGCTGTAGAATGTTAATGTATAGAGAAGAGGTGACTGAAGATGTATAGTTTTCAATGTGGGACAAGAAAGGGGAGGGCAGCTTGATGCACAGGATTTTTGAAGTAACGTAACATTAGGTAGGCTTCAAAGAAGAGTAATGAGCCAGGGAAACAAGGACATGGATTACTCATCAGGCTCCAAAATACTTTCATTGCACAGTCGAAGAGGCATATAAGGCCACTTGCAGACATGTTCTGGTGTATAGAATTTGGCCAGTCTGCACTACAGCTTCTTTGGCAAGCACCCTTTAATGAATCTGCTTCAATGACTCTCTTTGGAATCATGCGTTAAGTTCATCAAGTCAAGACAAAATTAGTAGTCATTGTGTACGAAATTTTATTTTCTCAGAAGGGATCATGAACAAATAGGCTGAGACATGCTAAAAAACAAACAAACAAACAAACAAACCCCACATCCTTCACATCACAGAATGTTTTAAGATTTACCCAATTGGACATTCATTCAATTCAATTTGTAATTGCAGAAATTTGTCAGTTGTGATTAACTCCAATACTAATTCCACTAATTTGACTCTGGGATGACTGAAAAATTGAATGAAAATTAAAAAAAAATTGATTTCTGCAATACAGATTTACGAGTACCTGGGAATATGAGAATAAAATCAGACTTTAGATGGATAAATTACTGGAGGATAGACAATCTAATTACAGAGGACAAAATAAATCAAGATCCCTACTATCACTCAGCATCATCAGACACAGGTTACAGGCCTTGGAATGGTGAAAGGAATTCATGTCAGCCAGTGACGTAATTCTGATATCAAGAAAAAGAGGACTACAACTTCTTACCATGCTATGTCATGCAATGGCCCTATACAGCACTTTTGGGATACACAGCCTGTCAGCAGTCACAGAATCATAGAATGGCTTGGGCTGGAAGGGACCTTCAAGATTATCTGATTCCAATCTCCTGCCATAGGCAGGGTTGCCATGCACCAGATCAGCCTGCCCAGAGACCCATACAACCTGGCCTTGAGCACCTCCAGGTATGCAACATTCGGAACTCTTCTGGGAAATGAGTTTCACTACCTCGCCACTCTGTGAGTAAAGAATTTCCTAAATCTCCCCTCTTTTAGTTTAAAGCCATTCCCTTTTGTCCTAACACTGTTAAACTTTTTACAAAGTCAGTCTCCTCCTGTTAATAAGCTCCCTTCAAGCACTGGAAGGCTGCAATGAGGTCTTTTCTGAGCCTTCTCCCAGGTTGAACAAGCCCAGCTCCCTCAGATTTTCTTCACAGGAAAGGTGCTCCTGCCCTTTGATAAATCCTTGTGGTTCTCCTTCAGAACCATTCAAACACCTCCACATTTTTCTTGTGTTGGGAGTACCAGGCCTGGCTGGACACAGCACTTCAGATGGGACCTCACAAGGGCAGAGATAAGGGAACAATCACCTCCCTCTCCCTGCTGGCACTCTCTCTTGATGCATCCCAGGACACTGGGCTTTCAGCCTTTGCACACTGCTGGCTCATGCATCTTTTCGACTCTGCCTTCTTATCTCATAGTCTGATAGATAGATGTGAATTGGCAGTACTCAGAGAAAGGTGACTTGGAGCCTGAATTCTCTTCCCCCATAGCAGTGATGTCTGCTTCTACCACAGTTAATTTCCTTGGGAAAAAACAAACAACTCCAAATCCTATGGAGTAACTTCTCTTTACTGTACTGCTTTAGGATACGCTATCTCATTGTGATCCAAAATGCTACCTAGTTAGAGAATTTTACTTCTACTACCTTTTTGTGTATCAGGTATAACAATCAACATTTAGTAAATATCCCATAGTAGATTTAATCAATACAGTTTTCAAACACTGTAAGATGCATGTACTATTTGTCAATAACAAGTGACAGCGTAAAAACTGACAGCACCGTAAAAATACTTATTTTAAAAAAAAAGGAACTTTTTTTTTGGAACATGGAACTTACACTAAAATTCCCTTCATGCCAGTAGTTGCAATGTTTGAAATATAGTGTCTGGAAGTAACAGCAATCTGCAATTCTACTTAAAAAGTGCACACAAAGATCCTGGAATGCCGCACGTGTTCGAAGCATTCCAGGATTCCACACCAAGAACGCAAAAATGTTTGCTATAAACTGCAATACAAACCCAAAATTGATTCTTTCCACATGTTTAGAAATCCTTGCCGGCACGGCTGCTAAGGATCGAAACGTGCAGTGGACTTCGGTGGGGACGTAGCAGGCGCAAGGGTGGGGGCAGGCCAGGGCTCCTAGTGGGAGCTCCAGCGCCAGGATCAGCACCACGGAGAGTGCCCCCACCGCGGCCCTCTCCCGCATCGTGTCGGCTCGCCTCGCCTCGCTCCTCCTGGGTTGTACAAGGGAACAAAAAAAAATAGGGGGAACGGGGAGGGGGGGCAGAGAGAAGAAATGATGATTTTTCAATCCCTTGAAAACGCTTTATGTACTTTCTGATGCTCTGCAACCTCGCAGAAGTTCTGTAGGCAATTAAGGCAAAGTTCAACTGGAAGGAGTTTTTATTTCATCGAGGTCTCTTGCTACTTCAAAGTCAACTTTTTTTCTTGTAACACATTTCAGTACCTATTCTACTAAAGTTATTCTGTCTCCTTAAGGTAATAAATTTCGTAGGTTTGCTCTACACATCAAGGCTAGTGCCCATCTCATCTAAAAATCAGAATTTCAAAGGAAGCATCTAGTTCAAGCAAGTTGCCATGGCTCCCTCTACAGTCGATGAAAGAAAGTCATTTTCATCACAAGGTAATACTAGATATTTATCCCATTAGAAAACTGCCTAAAATGGTACAAATCAACCTCCTGAAGTCCCTAGGCTGCTAACTAGATTTAGATTTAGAAATACAAGCACAGCCCTCAGAGGAAGCACAAGCGCAAGATTAGAAGTATCCATAACTGCGCCGTGTCCATCAGCACTGAGGTTCAAATTCTTAGAGCAGCGCAGGTGAAGACCAATGGCTGGGCTCATGGAGAGGCGTTTGAAGAGGCACACTATGCCAGATCTGGCAAATAAATGCAACTGATGATGAGCAACTTGAGCACCGGCCACGTCTGAGTATCAAATAATTTGTACAGATGTATCATTACAGATGAAGCTGCCTAGCTTTGAAGAAAGTTTGCCTCCCTGTTCTTATCTCCACCATCAAAAGACTTTGAGCTGTTCAGATTAAAGCCACACAAGGAGGCAAACTATTAGCCTCAGAAATTTAGCATTCCTGCTCTTGTATAACAGTGTGACAAAGAGGGAAAGACAGTTCTGCTGGAGATTATTAGTTCCATTAGTCACTACTCTTAGTATAAACGTAAGCTTTTCTCAGATCTGCCAGCTAGTGAGAGATTTTTTTCATCATTTTTTGCATCATGTGCAAACCATTAAGTTCAAAGGAGAGGCTCATCGAGATGAAGACGTTTTTCAAATATCTGTGGTTAAGTTAATGAGACACTTACCATTCTTTGAAAAAAAAAAAAAACCCCACAACAAAAACCAACTCAAAAACCAGCTTATAATTTGCTCTGAGACTATTCAGGTGCCGTTTTCCTTAAATCTCTCTTGAGCGGAAACTCCTTTCCAAAAGCATCCCACCCACTTCTGGGAGGGGGCACCTCATAGAACTGCCGGAGCCGCATTGCGCGGAGACCCAACTCCGCGCGTCAGCCTTCAGCAGGACCCCGCGGGTCCGGGCGCGGCCGCACCGCCTCTTTTCGCCGCCGGAGGGCGCCCCGCGCGTCTCCATCGACGCCTACACCTCGGGCCCGTCACCGCAGGCAGATGCTTCCCATTAGGGAAGAATTTCCCCGCAGGGCTCCGCCCGCAGGGCGCCCCGCCGCCGCCCCCTGCTCGCCGCAGCCCGAGCTCCTTACCTGCGGGCCAGCGCGGCGCTCTCAGCGGGCGCCGCCCGCCGCTCCCATGCCCCCGGGGTGCTGCGGGCGGGCGGCAGCGCGGAGCGAAGCGGCGGGCCGGCACCTAGCGGGCTGCCCGCGGGCCCTCCGGCAGCGGCTCGCCGGGGCACATCGCAGCCCGCGGCGGCACGTCTCGACGCCGCCTTAGGGCTCGTCATCGCCCGTCATTTTGCAGAACCCGCCGCCGTTCCTGGAGTCCCCCGATGAGCATAAGCTAGGCGAGGCGGCGCTGGGGAATAGTGCCGCCGCTCCCTCCTTTGCCTTGCCGCAAGTCGCCCGTCCCCGCGAGGCGCGTGGTCCTCAGCGCCGGCGGGAGCCGAGCCCGTCCCTCCGGGGGCGGGTGACGGCGGCTCCCCACCGCTGTCCTGGCGGTCCGGGCGCGCAGCTCCCGCGGCGGCAACCTCCCTCCGCCCGCGGCCGCATGGGGACGAGGGGCGTGGGGTGCCCGGCGCCGCGCTCCGTCACTCCGGCCGCTTCCTTGCGCCGGGCGCTGTGCAGGGCAGGGCGCGGCGGAGCGGCTCTTCTTGCGGGGTGGGCGGCCCCTCGGCGGGGGAGCGCGGGCGGGACCGCGCCAGGGGGCGGGGGGCGGAGGGGCAGCCGGAGCTGCGGAGAAGGGGGAGCGCCTCGGCAGGGGTGGGAGCTGGAGCTCGAGGAAGGTTGCGGTGTGGAGCAGGAGAGGTCCAGCGCGCTCGGAGCGCCCGTACACGCAAGCACACACGTTGACTAAGTTTGCCAAGCTCCCTGTCCCGTATGTGATTCTGAAACAGGACGTGCCAGGCTGGACTTCTTGTTCCTCTCGTAGTGGTATACAAGCAGACCCCCCACCGTCGTTCTCTGGATGCTCTGTCACAACACTGTCGCCGAAACCTGCAGCCGGTCTGTATGGGAGAGTTTCATCTCCTGCGTCAGGCTTGAGGAAAGGCACAGTTACATGTGGGCAAACAGATAAATCCCAAAACTGGAATAGGGAGGCAATGAGAGTAGCTGAGGAAAAGGCAGCACCGCTAGTAAGATGAATCAAATGAACAAAATGAATGTAGATTCAGCTGTGAAGTGCTTTTTACCTATAAAATCCACCTGAGAAGTGGACTTTGGTTTTGCCAGGGGAAAACTGCAATCACTAAATCACGGACTTCTATTTTCATGAACTCCATTGGCAACCCTGCTCATGGCAGAGGGCTGAAGCTCAATGAGCTTTAAGATCCATTCCAACCTAAGCCATGCCATGATTCTATGATTCTAAGATTCTGTGATTTTGATTTCATAAGATCATAGAATTATTAAAGTTGGAAAAGATCAACAAGATCACCTTGTCCAATTATCAGCCCAACACCACCATGCCCACTAATTGTGTCTCTCAGTGACACATCCACATATTTCTTCAACACCTCCAGGGACGGTGACTCCACCACTTCCCTGGGCAGCCTGTGCCACTGCATCACCGCTCTTTCTAAGAAGAATTTTTTCCTGATATTCAACCTGATTGATATCCTCAATTTCCATACTGTATTAGCATTTTCTTTAGTACATAGAAGTTTATTTCTGGTCCAGCAAAATAGGCATCACCCAGGTATACCACAAAGGACTGTTTTGATTATCACCATCTGTCTTGTTACACTGCATGTTTTTTAGCTAAACTCAATTTTCCATTCTCTAAATACCCAGTGTACCAATTACCCCCACCTGTACTTGAACAATAAAGAATTCTATCTTCCAGGGGTTGACTCAGCACAGATCTCTCATAAGCTCTGAGTTTTGGTGTGGAGCTTTTGAATTTGAATTTCTGGGTTGCATTAAAAAGAATATGGCCAGCAGGTCAAGGGAAGTGATTCTGCCCCTCTACTCTGCCCTGATGAGGCCACATTTAGAATACTGTGCCCATATCTGGTCTCCCCTCTTCAAAAAAGAAGACTGCTTCTCACAGAAGCAGTCCAGCAGAGGGCCACAAGATGATAAAGAGCCTGGAGCATCTCCCCTACGAGAAAATGGCTGAGCAAACTGGGTCTGTTTAGCCCAGGGAAAAGTCTGAAGGGGATCTGATCTATAAATATCTAAAGGGAAGTGGGAGATAAATGGAAGAGGCCAGGCTCTTCTCAGTGATGCGTAGTGATAGGTGTATGGGAACTACTGAGTCACGGCCTGAACCTCTGATCACCTGAGGCGAGCCATGAGTCAGCCAGAGGAGCACAGCTGAAGGCAATTCACCTGTGCTGCCGGAAGGGGTGGAGCCAGGCTCCACCCCTCCTGGACCTATTTAAGAGCTGGCTACCAGAAGGGAAGGATCTCTTCTGGAGATTGCCTCTATTGGTGTTTTGTGGTGAGCCCAGCTGAAGGGTAAGCCTTCCATTTTATTCTCTTTTGTTATCATTGTCCACTTTGCCTAGCTCTCTTGATTACATTGTAATTGTAACATCTTGATATCCACTGATTATACATTAGGACAAGGAGCAACGGCCTAAAACTTGAACTTAAGAAGTTCCATATAAACATGAAGAAGAACTTCAGTACAGTAAGGCTGATGGAGCATTGGAAAAGGCTGCCCAGAGAAGTTGCAGAGTCTTCTATAGAGATATTCAAGACCTGTCTGGATTCCTACCTGTGTGATCTGTTGTAGAGTTTCTGCTTTAGCAGAGGGGTTCTACTCGATGACCTCTTGAAGTCTCTACCAACCCTGCGATTCTGTGACTTTGTGAATTCCACCTTTAAGGTGAGAACATGGTGGACAACATTATGTTCTAGTCTGTTAAGCTGTGTTAAGTACATAATCACTAATTTAATAGATAAAATGAAAATATGAGCTAACTATTCGTGAACCATTAGCTCTGAAACCTGTGAAAGGTATGGCTTTCAGAAAATGGAGGCAAAAAAGCACAGTTCAACTGTTGACAATAATCCCTTGTAACAGACTGTTGTCTGAAACTGGACAAGTCATATCTTCCAAATGCACTAATAAAAAATCAGTTTTGGGAGAAAGCTTGTGTCCATATTTTTAGCTGTGGAACTTCTTAGGAATAAAAATATTTTCAGTTGGACAAAGACTGGAACTGTTTTGAAAAATGACCCCAAGGAGTAAAATGCTTTGAGTTCTTTGCACCACAGAGAGTGTTTCCAGCATATATCTATACTCAACTTGCAACATTTTGTCTCCACCAGTAAATCATCGAATCCCCCTCACTTATCCCAGTCAAATTACAGTGTGTAGAGCCAGTTTGAAAGCAGCCAAGAGAAAGCTGAATTCACTAAGGTCTGACTGAAGACAGCAGTGGTCAGAGGTCTTATGCTCATGTCTGTTCGAAGGCAACCACACAACCCACACATAATCTGATAACCCATAATGACAGTGGAAAGGAATTATTTTGCCTTAATATGTCATTTTTTGAACTAATGTCACAGCAAATCTAGAAAAGCTTTGTCAGATGGTCTGTTACAGCACTACAAATGTTGGAAAATGGGGAAAACATACTTTTTGTTTCATTCAATCTAACGAGTCTTCAATCAGATATATTGTCAAGCCAGAAGTAGTGTATGGAGTTATATTATTACCAATTGCTATTGCTGTTGCTATTGCTATTACTTTTAGTGTCACTGATGAAATTGTTTAAACAGCCCCTGAAGTGTTACTTTCCAGACTTTATGTTTAAAATAATGGCATTATCATTAATTCTATTTTGACCCTTCTACCAGTGGGTAGACACCTGCTTGCTCTAGTCTCTCCTTCTCACAGCTTATAGCTCAAAGCTACTATTATGCATACAGTTGAAGGGGAGCTATTCAAATACTCCAGTCATACATAGAGGAAGTTGCAGTTGACTTAGCTGTGATAGCCTTTTACACCTAATGTTCATTCAATAGCATGTTCATTCTGAAAATGAGTGAAATTAAAATAAATCACGTAGTAGGTCCAAGCAGATGTAGAAATCTGTGCAGCTAAAGCTGGGAAAAAACATGGTACAGAAATCCAGATTGCCAGGATTGTGTAGCAAATACTTTGTTACTTTGAGTTTGAAATTTGAGAGGAATTTCATTCAAAAAATTGTGTTAAGCTTTAAAGGTGTTTTTTAATAAATAAATAAGTAAATAATTCAAATGTTAGAGTGACATTAATCAATAACAGCATTTAAATCACTGATGAGATGCTCACTGTCTTTAACACAAATGATTTTTCAGACAAGCCAATGTCAGTATCAACCCATAGCTTGTATCATGCAACAGTTCATGAGCTAAAACGCAACTTTTTTTGACAAAAAAAAAAAAAAAAGAACATCCAGCTCTATTATATATTTATCTTATTTCAAGATTTTTCATTTCTTATGGAATCCAGCTGAATCCAGTTAGAAAATTACAGGAAATTATTAAGGACAGATTTATTTTATTTTTGTGTAGCAGATACAATTAGGGAGTTATCAGCAAAGGATTATCCATGGTAGGTAAGTAGTTATAGGTAAGGTGTTGCACAGGCCTGGGCAGCACTGTGTTCTCATTATTATTTTTTGTAGGTTGAAGTTTTGGGGATATTTCAACAGGAGACGTGTACTAGTATCTAGACTGACAAACAGTATATGTCAGTTGTTAGTCAAAGTGATGTCAGGGTGTCAGATAGCTGTTGCAATAAATATACCTTCAGTTACACTGGTTAAAGATTTTACACAGTGCAAAAGGATTTGTGAAGCAAATAAATGGAGATAAATGTCTATGTCACTGTGATGCACTATTTCAGCTGTGGCACCTGCTGCTTACCATACACTTAACAAGGAAAATGCTAGTAGTAGCAAGGGAAACAGAGCAGAACTATGGAGCAACTCTCTCTTTGAATTCCTCAGAAAACTATTTCTGAAAGATAGTCTGAAGATAAAAGGCTATTCGCATGAACGAGAACTTGTGTTGTAGGAGAGTGATGACAGCAAACTAATGTCATTCTTTTGTACAAGACTGAAGGCAGTGAAGTGAAAAACATGCATAACAGCTTGAGAAAGGGTATTAATAGAGCTATCATTCTTATTTTCACTGCCTTTTTCCCCACTAACTCTGAAATGTTTTGGCTTTGGCAAGCTGTCATAGCACTGCTGCCCCGTCAGGAATAAAGTTTTGGTTTTTCTAGGATTGTCACCAGTTTTCCTACCCCAGTATTTTTGACAAGTTTAATCAAGGAAACCAAATCAAGGACTGTAACAAAGTTTATCAAGTTTAGAACCTAAACAATAGTAATTTGTAGGAAGCACTTCTATGCCATGGGGCAATGGTGGTATGCAGACATCAAGGCTGAGTGCCTTGTGGTGATGAAAGTGGAGTGAGAGTATCAGAGAGGAGATGGTCTTCTTGATTTTTTTGTGCTTATGCTCACATAGGAAAGTTTGTATCTCTTTCACTGGACAGATCACTTTGTTCTCTTAACCTTCTAGGACAGGGATTGCTACAGCTGTGTACTTGCGGCTGCAGTGCCAGTACTTCACTGCTCGGTGAGATCCTCCTACGCCCTCCCTCAGACATCTCCTCCTTGCCTTCAGGTCATCCTGTTCGGGGTTGTTTTGCTATCACACTGCTGCTTTTTCTTGCCCAAGCTTCTACTTGGTGTACTGCCCTGTGCCCACATGGTATGCGGCTTCTTCCTCTGCTGGTAGCATTCAGTGCTGTCACTCCCAGAGGGATGAGCAGGGTTTCTGCCTCAGCTTCCTTCCTTACGTGGCCTCATGGAAGAAGGAAGGAAAGAGAAATCACTGAGCAACATTTGTTGAACAGGATAGATTTTCTGAAGCTGAAGACTTTCATTTGCTGCTGATCAGAAAAGAGAGGAGCTGGCCATCACAATCTCACTGATGGATATACCTGATGGACAATTTGGCTTTCCCAGCTGTCTCCTGAAGAACAGAATTATGGAGCCCAGAAGACTAAAATCCAGTCATGGTACATATGTGGAAAAGCAGCTGTTTTAAAATACCTTAAGTTGGAGCTGGTAGTGGATTAACTCTTGCTTTTACTACTTGGCAGAAAATTGGGAACAAATTTCTCTGGATGAATTAGGACCTTGTTTAACTTCCAACAGAAAAATGAGGAGTTCTAGAAAAGTTGATGGAGTGCTTTCAATTTTATAATGCAGAAAAACAAGCTGTTAACCTACAGAAATAATAACCATGTGCTGTTGTGACTTGTTCTCTGCTTGTCTTCAGGCCCTGCATGTTTGTATTGGGAGAGCATGCTAACCTTATTGCTGGTGCCAGGGCTTCCTTTATTTGCTTTTGACATTTCACATGTTTGTACTGTGGTGCCTGGCAACTTATATCACAAACTAATTGGAGTAAGTGATGATTAATAAAATAAAGAAAAATGAGGGTCAGCAGTATGGGAGGCCGGGTAATAATACGGGCCGTGACTCACTGAGGTATGCAAAAAGCACAGGCAGCGAAAGGAAGGGAGTTAATAACAGATCACATTACTGGCCCACCTCGGCCTTGGTGGGCAGTCAGCTGGCACAGGCAAACTAGAGCCATTTCTTTAGCCAGTGCAAACAAAGATGTCACATGACTGTCCGTGCTTCCCGAGCCTTTGGGTACGTCTGGCGGGTGGCTGCCGCCTGACTGGAGCCGATGGGCTGTGGATGCAGACCAGCTCCAGACATGAGTTGTGCCGTTGGGAGAGCTTGATCCCATGTCTGCCTTTCTGCAGAGCTTGTTTGCTTGAGCACAGTGCTGCGCTAACACTGTGGCATATCATGCACCTCTGGGCTGACGAGCATCCGGCAGCCTCTGAGCGCAGGCCAGACAAGCATTCATCCACCCTCTCGCAGTTGCACTGAGCTCTCTGGCTTTTCCCAAACCAGAACTTTACTATTTGGCTTATCTGAAAGGTGATCCAGATGAAAACCTGAAGAGCAAGTCCATTCCTCTTGTTACCTCCAGAGACAAAGCACTGCTTTGCCTTTATTCTCTAAGCAACAAAAAAAGGGGCAGTGAAAGATGTGCCCCTGAAAGTGCTAACAAGTGGAGGTACTGGAAGACACACTGTGACAGGACGATGAATGAAGGTATCTTCTGCAATCTGTACTGAGAGATACATTTGAGGTACTAGATTTAGTGTCCTCTTACTGAATGTGGTTTACTCTGTTCCTCTCCTTCCATTCCTTTTCTCACAGCGGAATGGTGAGAAGAGGAAACTTCTTTTAACAGCAAAGGATGCTTCTGTCAGACTGTTAACTCCACGAGAGTAATAACATGGAAACTGTTGTCTGGCATTTTCTATGTTGCTTCCACACTTATAAAACAAAGTATAACAGTGCTACAATTCCTTCTTTATGTTGCCAGCTAAAGAACTGATGAATGAAAAATAAATAATTCCCTCTTTTCAAAATAAAGGCTGAAATAAAAGAGGTGATGAGAAATTTACTTCCTTTGCTTTCCTTCCTTAGCCAAGAATTGAAGTTCATTAGGGCATCTAAGGAAAAAAATGCAGGAAGGCCCTATTGCAGTGTGCTGTAAACATTCCCCATGTGATTTTCCTTCCCTTTACTGAGGGGACCATAAGCTGCACTCTTATTATTTGCTATTGCAAATTGTGAAAAATCTATCCACTTCCTTAATTTTAACCTTCTCAGCCCCTGATGTTCATTTTATATTGAAGAATAACATTTCGAATTGAAGAACAAAATCTTATTTTGTCATTCTGCTGCCAATCCTCTACTCAGCTGCGCACGATTTCTCTGCCAATGAAACACAGACCAAAATACTCACCTCTCAGCAGTAGGCTTCCCTTCAAGATGCGCCCTGCTGACACCCTTTCTGATGTATGCTTGAAACACACTGCAGTCTGCAGTCATGTCACATTACCTCACTAATCAGCACATATGACTGTTATGCCAGTGACCTTAGCCTCCTATTAACACGGACTATCCTGATGCATAGCCTTTTTCTTAAATTTAATAGTGTCGTTTGGAAAACTAGTCAGAGTTCTACTGCCTCTTGCTTTCACTGAACATCTTTAGCATACCCAGTTAGAAACCATTTTAACTTGCACTTTTTGCTTCCAGTTTTCCCTACTTTTCTAAATTTTTTATTTAAGCAAGAGCCTATCCTACCCCTTTTGGTATTCTCACATATGACTCTCTGCATCTAAGGTCAGCAAAGAATCACTTTACAGTCATTGCATTTTTACATTCCTGTAATGCCCTCTCTGAGAACTGAGAAGAAGGCAAAAAGCATGTTTAGTTTTAGAGGTTAGAGGATTTTAGCAATGATTAGCTTTTTTCATTTACTTATATGTAGTCTTACAGAATGACCAGTTGTAATCATTTCGGTTGTGAGCTGTGTAAATAGTGTTACAGAATGTGAACGAAGAGGAAAGACTGTTATTTTTCCTCCAGCTCAGGATGTCAGGGCAGATACAGGCAGCTTTAGATTATGTTTTGATGTACTGTAAGAAGTTTAAAGAAGTTTATAGTAGTCCAGCATTGGACAAATCTGCATGGTACAAATGACTAAATGAAATCCAGTGTACCAGAACATTGGAGTTTCTATACTGTATGTGATTTTTGTATTTTTTTTAGTACACATCAGAAACACATATTCAGCAGTACCAAACTGAAAGCAACTTATTTCTGTGAGCATGGGACAAAGGGCAAGTAAGTGGCCAGTTTTCTACCTGACTTCATTTTACTTATCCATGTCTAGCTGTAAGGTGCTGCAGTCCTAAGAGCAGTCTGAGTTCAAGTAACCTGCAGATCCCATTGCATAGTAATCCCATGCAGTACGCTACTTCAGGATCCTTCTAGGAGAGTGACCGCATTTGATTCATCTTCCTGGTGGGACTAGAGAAGAAAATATGTGGCTGTTCTAATATGCAGATATAGCAAAACTCCTGTCTTTCTCCTATGATGTATACCAAACAATGTTTACAGATTGTATATAGAAGAGGACTTAAATCTATCAGTACAGATATAGAGTTCAGTAGCAAGTACTACATCAATGTATTTAGAAACAATACTTTGAAAAATAAAAGATAATAAAGTAGATATATCATGAAAATATTTCTTGTTTATTGCTACATCCCCACTGTTTTCTTCATGAGAAAAAGATTGTATACTTCTGTAGATGTTTACATCACTGTAGGTTTTACCATTTATTCATATAGACTCAGATGTAGAACGTGCCTTACGGCACTCCCATTGAATCCAGATGCAGGGATTTGGCTTTGCCTTTGTAACTGTTTGTTACAAACCCCTATTTCAGAGTTCAGATTTTGGTTATAAAAAATGCTTCCAGATATAATTTAGCATCTAAGAGACTTGTCAGGGAACCTTTATTGCTAGTTTGACTTCAGTGTGGCTTTTTGAAGTTACAGATGTGTTTAAAGAGTATTATCCGTGCTTTCAGATTTTTGAAGATTTAAAGTAACTTTAAATTGCAAATAGAAGTCACCATACTATAATGTGGAATGAGAGCATTGTCTTTAGATAAAAATACCATAAAAACCCTAAATGCTTACTTGAGTTTTTTACTAAATAATGACTGTAGTTACTTCATAACAGACTTGCACAGGTAAATTACATCCTCGCCATGCTCAAAGGAATATGCTTTTCACTAAGAAAGGTAAAAGGATCTAGCTTCCTCTAATATACTGACTATGCTTCAAACAGTTAATCAGATTTGAACTGCCCATTCTAGATATATGGGTTTCTGCCACTTTGGACTCACCACAGATAAACTGAACCAATCCCCAAAGTCTTTACTTATGTTAGTTTGAAGTCTGCATGGAAGAGCAACTTCCTTGGCATCTGAGGAACGTGACAATTTTGTCAAAAACTCTGACTGAAATCTTTTATCTATTGTAGAGCTTAAGCATCCCAGAGGCATTGCATGACAAGAGTCTAGAATTAGCCATACACACAATGAAGGCACATCTGCTTAATCAGTCACTCCTATTTATGGTAGTACTTCAGTTAAGTTGGGTCAGGCAGGTGGTGAAGCCCCCTTGACATGCTGAATTACTTCTTCCTGGCATATATTAAGTTGCACCTGGAGCAAAGAATGAATTGTCTGATGTTGTTGCATTTCATCACCTACAGCAACTGACATAATAATAATAAAAAATGCTTTTAAATAATCTTCCTGAGGCCTAAGGTTTCAAAGGTTTTCTGGGATTTGAATTTGCCTTTAGCCTGGTCACAACTATTAGGTGAAACAGTTGAGAGTGTCATTCAATAAGAAGCATCATTCTTAATGTTAGAATAGCTCAACATTCACCCAAAAAGACAGTACAGCTAAAGGCGATGCCTGGGAAGATGCATAAGGGAGTTCAAGTTTATCCATGTGGAAAAAGCAACAACAAAGAAGAATAAACTCAAACTTCTGTGATTACATCAGCAAATACACACTTTGTAATAGCAGTAAAAGATAAAAGGTTTAAATTCTTTTTATTCTGCAGAAAAAAATGTTCTGGTTGGTAGTGAAAGGATTTTGGACATTGTAAATGTCACACAGAACCACACTAATGACTTTGCAGTATCTTTATTTACAAAAAGTCAGTGCAAATGACTGTGTCTTCAATTTTTTAGGTTCCCTATGTTCCCCAAATCACCAAATCCAGACTAATTGCAACAAATGTGCATGTTTGTTCAGCATTCATTGCCCTATTTCATTTTTGTTTGAAAACTTCTACTTCCCATTGTGATCTATGGCAGAAAGCAGCCATCTCCATGGTTTGCCTGTTGGCAGAGTTCTGGCTGTGAAGTAGCATGACTTCATGTACTATGGTTATCAGATATAGCAGTCAGTTATAAAAGTCCTTGTTGCTAAGCAGGCTCCTGTCATCTAAAGAACCACTTCTTCATAATTAATGCCATCTTTAAAGAAGAATTGATAAAGAATTGACTTGATAACAAAGTTTCTTGCTTGGGATGAGGTGGAGACAGTTAGCACTGCCGTCCAATTTGTGTGGCTTAAATGGCCCGTCAAGATTTGAAAATGTTGTTTTATTTTTTAAGCGATTTTATCAAATTTTAGGCACCGGAATATTTTTTATTCTAACAGGAATGCAGTTTCTAAGATGTGGATATTAAACTATCTTCTCTAAGTTTGTAAACTATTTGAGGTTTTCTGAATGAAACAGACCATGAACTAATTAACATGTTATTGTTCCTTCTCCTTTTCAGAGTTTTTAAACCACTCCTCTTTTGAATTCTTCAGTGCTTTTATGGAGGTTCTGTCACCAGCAATAGATTTATTATTTGTAAATAGCTTTCATTTGAGTAAATTAGATATCTCCTTATTATTAATGAAGAACGGGATGAAAATTAATACTGCAGTTATTACAAAAACAAAAACAAAAAACAAAAACAAAACAAAAAAACAAAAAACTTTTCATCCATAAATATGGATTATAAACTAATTTTCATCATAAATATTAACACTCTTTATAAAGTCCCTGGTATTTCCATTTTACAGATGCCCAAAGGTGTATGATAAGTAATACAATGAAAAGCTCTTGAATTCTGTCTTAGTTTGACATTCATTAGACTACTTAATACAGCAGATACTTTAATAACATACAGTGAGTATAAAGTAAATCCAGAAAGGAAGTAGTGTACTACAGATGCTCAAACTGATGACCTTACCAAACCTGACCAAAATTCCAAGTTTAAAGAACTTATTTAGACAAACACTGAATTAGAGGGATCATTAAAGGAAATATTGTAGAATTAAAAACACAGAATAAGTAGAATATAAGATCTGAGTATGTTTTGTTATGTATTGAAACTCAGCAGTGTAAAAAGAGCATAGGAGGGCAGGAAAAATAAGTGTAGGGATGCAGGATAGTGAGTGTCCATATCCTTCTGTTTTCTATTAGGAAGGCAGCATTCAAATGACTTCAGACTTCTACATGGAATATTGCTTTACTAGAAAATGCTGATTTGCTTAAACTATATGCAGGAATCTAGACATATATAATGGATAAAAATGTCCTTCCCTGGCTACTAAGCAGAACCTCTCTCTGAGCTTCAGGATTGTCAACAGACCACCTGGAGGGATAAGTCTTAGCCAAGAACATGGAAGCTTTGAGAGGCATGATCTCCCCATTTTTCTTGGCTTCTTGCAGATCACTTGATAATGAGCCAAGCTTTTTGATTCTGGAGCTTCTCAGAGCAATTAGAGCCCCAGGGATCCCCAGGTCTATGGCAGCCCAGCTGGATTATAAAGCTTTTGGCTACTATAAGTGGGAACTGAAAAGGAAAAAACCTCAGTATTTTTCTTCAGCTTAGAATTCCATTTCCCTGGTGCATCAATGACCTTTTTTTTTTCATTTGTTTGTTTGTTTGTTTTGGAGTGGGGTTGTTTGCTTGTTTTGTTTGTTTGCTTTGTTTTATTTTGTTTAACATATATAGTTGGACTGTTGCAAAACCAATGATTTCAGGTTACAGAGGCATAAAGTTCAACTTCTCATATCAAGTCCCTTTTGGTTGGCTATTCTTAAATAGGACAAGAATTTTCAGATTAAGAGAACAAGTTTAATGCTGGCAAATGAATAAAAAAAATCTAAAAATTAAAAAAAATTAAGAATGAATTTTTTAAAAAAATCTAAGGAACTAAAAAGTCATGCTTTATCACATTTTAAAAACCCAGAATAATAGAGAAGATCACTTTTTCATTTCAAGGTCCTCACCCTGTGAGAGAGATGTCTGCACCTATTGTTACTGCTGCTGAACTTTCTTGAAAGAAAAGCCCAGATAAAACCACAGCACAAGCAATTAAGAGCATCATAAAAACTTTTTTCTATTCTAACAGACTCTGCATTTTAGAAAGACAAAGCTAATAAGCATCACAGCTTACTCTTATTTACTATTCAGAGTATAAGAAGCTTGATTTTCCTTTTATTTGTTTGATTGTTTATTTATGAACCCCTAAAGATTTCTGACTATTTGCTGGTGAAATCTTGTCCCTATTAAAGTAAAAATAAATAAATAAATAAAATAATTAGGACTTCACTACATTCAGGTTTTCCTTGTCTTCAGTTGGAGTTTGTGGCTTTTATGACAGAATAGTTTCCAGCTTGTGATTTTGTTACGTTTTCTTCTTTCAAAACAGTGACATGGTTCAGATCTAATTGGAAAGGTAAAGCTTGTCAACAGCACCATCTTTGTGATATGTCAGTTCAATGATCTCCCTACGGTTCTTTCCTATTTTTTTAATGTTCTCATATATGTAACGTATTCAGTGATTAAATTCAGCATTTAATACAGATCCATAATATATGATTGACCAGATGGATCCAGTCCTGCCAGCTCCTTTTAACTTTTCTCTCTTAGTTGGGGTCATATTCATATTTTTAGGAACTATATGTTATTTGAGAGGAAATTGGGTGATGGGGAAGCATAGGGGAGGAAGCTGCTTTCAAACACATATGCAGGAAAAAGACGACATAATGTGCAGCTGTGAGTTTTTAAACATTTTATGCCTTTTGTTAAAGGAGTGGCAGCACAGGAATACATTTAGTAAAGTCGAGTATCCTGAATCATGGAGTTTAAGGATGTCACTGTATATTTATTTATTTATTCAATGGAATAACTGGATTAGATTTTGGCGTGTATAAAGGAGTTGCTCTGTGACAGTTTCCTGCTAGATGATATGACACTGGAATTTTCTGTTTTTGCTTCCATGGCTTCCACTTCTGTCAGCACTCGGATAATGCTTGGAAATGCCTTTTCCAATCTACACTTACCTTCCCTGTGATTTTTACACACTAGAACATGTTCACTCTCCTGCTACAGTGCACAGTGCACTACTGACCAGAGGTAGAGATAGGAAAGAGGTAGCCTACTGTCTACTTGGCACCCCGAGTACTGGATCAATCTTTTATTCTCATGTCTCAAGTACACCAGATTTGGGAAAGGTAAGCCATACAATGGTGCACGGTACTAACAGATTATCAAGGGCTGCATCTTTCTATGCACAACCTGGATGCTCTGACACCCCACTCCAGTGGGCTATCATCTAGACGAGTATTTGGAAATAGATGAATTCCAGATCTTAGGATAGCTATCCTTGCAGTTAAGATATCTAGACATGTAGATAAAGTGTTTGAATTCCATTTCAGTGGGATACTAGTTGTGGCAAGTATCTACTTTATATGCAAAAAACATATCCCCCTCCCTCCCCTTCCCCCTTCCCCTTCCCCTTCACATTTCCTCC